>NC_056747.1:243363505-243465844 GCF_019279795.1 Protopterus annectens | reverse complement strand
ATTTTTATTTTTAAATTTATTAAAATATTAAAAATTTGTTGCCAATGCTCTGCATGTTCTAGTCTTACACTGTGGGTTACGTACTAGCTGTTGTTGAGTGGATCTGTGTTACTGACCCATGTGAGTTGATGGGCAATTGTTAGGGTGCATACCCCCCATGGAATGTAGGGAGAACAGAGATAATGTAACCAGAGCAGACATGAACCATCACTAGCAAGGTTAAATTCGTATGTAGTAATGTTATTTAGCTAGCTAGCAATAATGAGGCTAAATGTCCTAGTAGTAACATTAATGCAGAGTAGCAAGACATGAGCTAGCAATAGTGTTTGTGTGTGTGTGTGTGTGTGTGTGTGTGTGTGTGCGTGTGTAATTTTGGATAAGGGTGTACAAAAGAGGTGTTGCCTGAGTGTACGTAATGTGGTTTATTAGAGCTAGTCTTAAATTTTAAAGGAGTGTTTAGAAAAGAGAGACTGAGGGTTGCTGTAAAGGTAATTAATGCAGCTTATGGACTGGATGTTAGGATGGTCCATACAACTGAGCTCACCATGGTATAGCCTGTCTTATTGGGAGACCATCTCCAAAACTAGCTTGTAGCTGAATATGTAGAAATGTCCAAGGCCCTAGTGTTTATATTAAGTATATGAAATACCGAACAGGACTGCTGAAGTCCTAGAATTCTGAGAATTTCTGAGACTTTTGAAAATGTGGTCTCACTTTGGAGGAGGGACCCTCCCTCCTTACAGAGTGAGACAGGCACAGGTGCTTCATCTGGTTGTTTTGCACCCTCCATCAAGTAGTATTCTTCTTTAACTTTTTCATTGCTGCTGATCTTTGTAATTTACTTCATTTTATGTCCGTATACTTCATGATTTTATTTTACTGTGTTTTTATGTTTAATGAGAGTAGCGTAAAAGTAATTTTTAAATATGGTTACATACTGTGTCCATTATTGTGTAACTTTACTATGTTTCGTTGCAACTGTTAATTATTTTTCAAGCTTTTCTCTCAAGGCCCTCACTGAAAAGGTGCTTTGCTGTCCAGTTGGACATTTCCAGTAGACGAACGCAGAATGAATAGTGTTGCTTAGGTCCCATTCATTTCTTAATACTGCTGCGCCCTCCACTTTGTTATACTTGAGTAGCGTTTCCAGGGGACAGCCACTGTTAAGGATCCCTCAATCTCTGACTTCTGTCCAGGTGGTATAAGGAGTGGAATCTCTGAACCCCCACCTGTGTTGACCAGCTAGTGGCATGTTACCCTTTCTGAGATTCCTATGTGGGGACTGTCGCACAGAAACCCCCTTTTTCCTCGTTTGAAGTCCTGAAAGGCTGATGCGTTGCAAGGGCCACTTCTGGCTCCATTTAGTGGTTGCCTACTTGTGCAGTCCCCTTTATTAGTTTCCCTTGCATATAAACTGGAAAGACTTCACTAGGCAGCTTGGAAGTATGTGCAGCCCACACCTTATTTTGGGATTAGTTGCTGCATTTATGTCTGATGTTTGCCACATCCTTCAAGGGGGGTGATGCCTGACTGTCACTGTCATGGGGTTGGTTGTAGTTCTTGGGGAGTCTGGAATGAACCATACAAGAGTTTTTGTCATCCATTGGTGACTGTCCCTTCTTTTGCTGATCTAGACAGGTGAGCATTGCCTACTAAACAATGGATGAATTTTTGCTGTTTCCCATCACTGCTGACAGAAGAGTTGCTTTTCTGTGTCCCTTTAAGATCCTTTGCTTGGACATGCAGGCTAGGTTTGTGGGCTGCTTTGAAGGACTCTCTTTCATGGCCCTTACAGTTTCACCCTGTTAAATGGTCTAAGGTATGCTATCTTTTTGAGGAAGATTGAGCCTTCCAGTGTGGAGGATTACTGTGTAGGATTTGGGCTAAACCTTGCACTTTTCAAAAGAGTGTTGCGTGTTACAGACAGGTTCAGAACTTGTCAATTAATGTGTAAGAGTAACCATCCTTGATGGGTCTAGGATACCCCCCTCATCCTCTTGTGAGTGGTGGTCGCTTCAGCCTCTGCACTGGAGGGAGTTTAACTCTGGCAGGTGTATGTGGTACATCCCTTGTTGGCAGTTAACAGTGGAGGGTGCCAGTTGTTCACTGTACTTTGATTTGCAGGAAAGTGGTCTATGCTGGCTAGGGGTAAAGTGTTTTTTGCAGGGGAAGAGTTTTGTAATATTGTCAAGACATGATGCCACGGGGTGTGTTGTTATGATTCCACAAATACTGAGACTTCAGATAATGAAGCTTAATCCAGATTTGATGCAAAGGATAAACCCCAATGAAGAGCACAGTAAGGAGGGTTCTTTTATAGAATAGTAAATTAAGAGCATATCTGTAATTTGTGTGTTGGAGTGAAAGCTGAGAAGCTAAAAAGCTTGAAGACTGTAAATATATTTCAGAATTTTGTGGAAATATCTTTGTAGGCCTGAATCCATCTCTGGTACAGAGGTTGCAGACATTAGGACCATTGAGCACTTCAGCCTTTTCCCAGGCTGTTGAATTCCTTCCCTCTTCCCATGATACATTGCTTTAGCTTCCTTTTTAAGATCTTTGTTAGAGAGCTTTGCTTTTTGTGATCTAAATGGATTAATTGTTTTTTGCTTAGAGCTGTATGGTAAGTTTGGGCTGTCTTTCAGGTAGTAAGGTATTTTCATCTGTTTGCCTTTTTCCTAGAAGGATTTTTGCAGGGAACTGTATCTTAGGACTTCTGCTTCATATCAGTCTCTCTCTCTCTGTCTCTCTCTTTCACCTTGGCCCACTCTTTTTTTTTTCCTTCCTCCTCCCAGTAAAAGAAAAAATTCTTCTGATTTCCTTTTTCCCCTCCTCTTTTCTTGGAGAAAAGTGTCTCGGTAATTATTTGCTAATGCTCTTTCAGTAGCATTCCATCTTTTCCACAGAAACTCCAATTTCATTGCTGGTGGTTATTGATATCCCTTTTCTTTTGGGTTGTGTGTTGGTTCTCTTCTGCAACAAAAGAGCAAGGATTTCATGTGCCTTTGTATGAGAAAATCCCACTACAAGGTGGTCACATCAGTTTGTCTCTTGTTTAGAGGATATCCACTTGGAAGACGTTGGAGATTTGTAAAGATTTTATACCCAACTACTCATCAGCATCAGCAAGAAAGGTTAACAGTGCACCAGTGCAAACTGGCTCTGGCTGCCTAGACATCAGTGACATTGTCTGGTTTTCTTTGTGCCAGCCTTCAGGTCTACATGAAGTGCCCTTTGCATTCAGCCCTGCCAGATAGGATTTCCTAACCATTGATCTGAAGTAGGAGAATTCATTTGTCAGCAACCTGTGGGTATGGATCCGATATCAGATCCGAACCAGCATGGTTTATCCAGCTATGGATCCGAGCTCCTAGCTCCTCCCCTCACCCATAATGCCCTGCTCTCCCTACATGACCTCAAATCTAGTTTGCCGCGCATGGTGAAGGCTGGGTCGTCAGAGCTCCAAAAGCTTAGTCTTAGTATTCTTATTAAAGGGTTTTAAAACTTTTAAAACTTTCAAGTTGTGTGAAAGTTATAGGTTTCCCTTCTGTTTATATCTTTTTTGTGTTAATTTAATATAGATTTTACCCTCCCCTGCTGGTTCGTAGTTGGTGTGTGTGTGTTTTTTGGGGGGCCTTTGTGTGAGTGTTTTAGTTTATTTTATTGTTACTATTTAAAAAAAAAAAAAAAAAAAAAAAAAATAGTGATGTCTGAGGCCCCAAAGGCTTTTTTTTCAAAGTGCTCCGAGTGTGGCCATAAGCTTTCCCCTGCTGATGGCCACACTCGGTGCGTCCGATGCCTTGGGGTTGAACACCTCACTTCAGGGTGTTCAATCTGTGCAGGGTTCAACCCCAGGGCATTGAAGGAGCGGAGGTCGAAGCTGGTCTTTGCGGGACTCTTGCCCCCAGACTCTGCTTAGGCCCCCACCCCCTTGGTGGTCACTGCTTCGGCAGTCCCTGCCTTGCCTGCTCCCCCTCCTCCACCCGGGATTCAAACTCCCACCAAAGGGTCGGAGGAGAGGGAAGCCAGGAAAAAGGACCGGAGAGAGAAGCACCACAAGCGGCGGGCCGAGACCTCCGTTCGCCCCGCCGCTGCTGGCTTCTCCTCCGGCCTCTCTGGCTGCTGGCTCTCCCCCTCCTCAGTTCCGGTCCCCGTGCTTTTCACCGGAGCCTGAGGATGAGGAGACCCGGCCTCCTTCGAGGCTATCGAGGCGACACTCAAGGCCTACCTCGGTAGCCTCGTCGAGGTCTACTTACAGCCTCTCCGATGCTGATCTGGACCGGATGATGAAGGTTCATCCAGGCCCAGATGCAGATGGGAGTGCTCCTGCCTCCCCTCTAGGGGAGCTCGACCCCTTTTAAGCCCATTGCTCCTTCTCCAACCGCTACCCGGGTTCGAGCGCTGACCCGGCAGCCTCGAGCCGCGGTGGATCGGCGCCGACAGTACTGGGTACCGGATCTGACCCTGCCTCGAGTCTGTCGGATCCGACCTCTCGAGCCTAGGCCGAGCCGGATCCGAGGGACTCAGTGTGCCTTCGGTGCCGCCCTTGTCGGAGCACACTGGTCCCTCTGATCCGAGGGCTCGGCGCCGCTCCGATCCGCCATCGGATCCGAGGGGAGCCGACTTTCGGATCCTATTGTCGAGGCTGGCTCCCCTCGGCTTTTGATGTAGTGGAGAGGGCTCTGTTGAGGGCATCTGGACCCCGCCCTTGCTTCGGCTCCGTCCCGCACTCCATCTGCTCTGGGCCAGGCTTCCATCACCCGGCCACTGGGACAGCCTGCTTCACTGCCCCAAGCAGTTCCTGTGGTTCTGGACATTGCTGGTGAGGGCTCCTCGGACAGCCACCCCGAGGAAGCACCTCGCAAGCATTCGTGTAAGAGGAGGCACATAGACTCCCCCGAGTCTTTGACCGAAGACACTGACTTGGAGGAAGGGGAAGACTCCCCAAGATCACCCCCTGAGGATGTCTCCTTCGGAGACATCATGGAAATGTTACGGATTAGAGGTGGGTGGTCTGCCCCAAAGTCTTCCTCTGGCGAGTCAGTGTTCTTGGAGGCATTTGAAGCGGGCCCGTCTACCTCTTGGGTGTCCCCTCCTGCCGACCCCCTGGTGGACCTTATTACCACCAGGGCGTGGAAGGAACCGGACACCTTGGAGCCAATCCCTAAGAGGTCCGACAGGATCCTTAGCCCCCCTGCTGACCGTGCCCACTGGAGCAAGGGACCCCTGGTAGATGCCATGTTGTCGGCAGCAGCCACTAAGAGGGAACTCGCCCAGGAGAGTCCCTCAGTCCATCCCCCGAGCAAGGAGTCTCGGATGATGGACCGTTTGGGGATGCGTATCTTTAGTTCAGCGACCTTCTCAGTGAGGGCGCTCAACTATTTGGCACACGTCATTAGGATGCAGCGCGATCTTATCAAGGAATACGCTGCATCCCCCCCAGAGTCCATATCGGAGGAGGACAAACGTATGCACTCCACCCGTATGGCCACTCTTCGTTCTGTAACTAACACCTCTATGCGGTTACTTTCCCACGCTACCGAGGGAGCCGCTAGAACTGCGGGAGCGGGCCCATTTACAAGACGGCAGGCCTGGCTCCGCCACTGCGATTTTACGGAGCCCTTCAAGGCATCATTTGTGAACGCCCCCTTTGACAGTTCTGTCCTTTTTGGCAAGACGGTTCGCGATACCTTGGTTCAGAGCGAGAAGGACGGGAAGACACTGTCTGCCATCGGAGTCTGCTTCTCTGTGCCCCAGAGGTCCTACTCTAGGAACCAAAAGGGCCAGAAGAAGATGTGGTTCCGGAAGTCGCAGCATTCCCAACCCGCTCCGGACAACCAGTCCTTCTGCGGCTGAGGAGGACAGGGAGGACGCCGCCCTAGGGGCAGAGGGGCTCCCAGGAGCTTTGGGTCCAGGGAACCTTTCTCTGAACGGTCCACGCAGCAACCCTGAGGGGTTGTCCGACTGCTCCACTCTGGAGGCAGTCGGGGGACATTTCTCGGAGCACCTAGCGGCATGGGAGTCCATTACATCGTACCGTTGGGTACTTCGGATTATATCCAGAGGTTACAAGATCCTCTTTCTTCATGTCCCAAAGTTAAAAATCCTCCCCGATGTTCCACCCGATCAGAGGGAGGCCGCTTCAGCAGGAATTGTCCATCTGCTGAGAAAAAGAGCCATCCAGCCCGTCCCCCCAGACCAGATCGGATCAGGGTTCTACTCCAGGTTCTTTTTAGTGCCAAAAAAGACGGGGGACCTAAGACCCATTGTAGACCTGTCCCTGTTGAACCTGTCAGTTCCCAAAGAGAAGTTCCGGATGGTCACTTTGCAGTCCATCCTCCCCCTTCTAGGGGAGAATCCCTGGATGTGCTCTATAGACCTCAAGGACGCGTACTACCACATTCGGATGGACAGATGATCCAGGAGGTTTCTTCGCTTCCGGCTGGGAGCCAGTCACTACCAGTTCAGGGTCCTTCCCTTTGGTCTCGCCACAGCCCCCAGTGTGTTCACCAAAGTGTTAGCAGTGGTTGCGGCCCACCTGAGGCTTCAGGGGGTGCAGGTCTTTCCGTACCTAGACGACTGGCTTCTCACTGCCCCAACAAGGCATCTACTCTCTTTGGCAAGAGACTCCTTCCTTCGTCTAGCTCCCAAGCTAGGCATCACGGTAAACATAGAGAAGTCCAACCTGGTCCCTACTCAAACAATAGAATTTATAGGAGCCAGGTTAGACACGAGAAATTTAAGAGCCTTTCTCACAACCGACAGGGTTCGGTGTCTGCGACTCCAGGTGCGGGCCATCCTTCACTCCAGCTCAACACCTGTGGAATTGATCCTGAGGGCGCTAGGGTCTATGGCGGCAGCGATTACTCTTCTTCCGCACGCCCGCTTGAACATGCGGGTGCTTCAGTGGACACTTCACGTGCAATGGTCATTTCTCTCCCTCCCCCTGTATCATCCCATTGCAATCAGCAAGGCTTGCAAGCGGTCTCTCTTGTGGTGGCTCCATTCTCCGGACCTCCACAGGGGCCGCCCCTTTTTGCATCTCCCCCTCTCGCCATGGTGACCACGGATGCTTCCCGCCTCGTGTGGGGGGGCATTTTGCGGGCCGGATGGTCCAAGGCACGCGGAGCGATTCAGAGACCTCCCTGCATATCAATGTTCTGGAAATGAGGGCGGTGCTCTTGGCGTTGCAAGCACTTCAGGCCCTCCTTCCCCTGGGAACAATTGCGATTCAATCAGACAACATGTCGGTGGTCTGGTACATCAACAAACAGGGGGGAACCAGGTCTTACCCTTTATGTCGAGAAGCCATGAGAGTGTGGGAATGGGCGATCTCCACCAACCACTTTCTCATCACAACGCATATTCCGGGTCGGACCAACATCCTAGCGGACAAGCTCAGTCACACCATTCTCTCCCCGTACGAGTGGTCTCTCAATTCTCAAGTAGGGAAACGTATCTTCGCACAGTGGGGGACTCCCTGTTGCGATCTCTCTGCTTCTTCTTTAAACGGCAAGTGCAACAGTTTTTTCGCTCTAATCCCCCCTCCAGTTCATTCTCCGAGAGACGCTCTGGTGCATGCTTGGCCTCCCGGTCTTCTTTACGCATACCCCCCCTCTACCTCTGATGCTACAAGTACTTTAGAAAGCCTCTCGGTTGGGGTGCAGAATGATCCTCATTGCCCAGTTCTGGCCTCGACAGATCTGGTTCCCTTACCTAAGGTCTCATTCAGTGAATCCACCTTGGATTCTAGATCCCATTCCGGATCTGATATCACACCCGTCGAACCTGCCAACTCCGAACCTGGACAACCTGAAGTTGACTGCTTGGCTGCTCCAGTTCCACTCCTAATCAGGACTCCCGGTATCTCGTCCCCAGTTAAGGCCATTCTGGTAGAGGCCCACAAGCCCTCTACCAGAAAAATTTACCGCAGTAAATGGAAGCGGCAAGACCTAGATCCTTTCACGGTTCCCCTTCCTTTGGTTCTAGATTTCCTTACTACTCTCTTTAATGATGGCACCAGTAGTTCCACGGTCAAAGTTCAGCTGGCGGCCATATCTCATTACCATGTTGGACACGATTCAGGGTCTCTTATGTCGGCTAAGTTATGCAAAACCTTCCTAAAAGGCACCTTTTTGCTCAGACCCCCTGTCAAAGAAACGGTTCCCCTGGGATCTTTCCTTGGTACTTCAGGCCTTGACCGCTCCCCTTGAACCTCGGCCACAGTCGATCTTAAATACTTGTCCTTTAAGACTGCTTTTTGGTAGCCATTACTCGCTAAGAGAGTTTCAGAGCTTCAGGCCCTGTCCATGAAACCGCCTTATTTGATTTTTCATCCGGACCGGGTGTACCTAAGGATCAATCCCTCCTTTCTTCCTAAAGTAGCTTCGGAAGCTAACATTAATCAGTCCATCAACCTCCCAGTTTTCTTCCCTAAGTATCAAAACAAAGGCGAATACAAGCTGCATTCCTTGGATGTTCACAGGCAGCTTCGTTTTTACTTTCATAGGACAGTTGGTCATAGGCAATCAGACCAGTTGTTCATTTCTTTTGCCAAATTCAATCTGGGTAAACCAATTTCCAAAGTTTCTTTGTCACGCTGGATTTCTCAGTGTATTCTGTTGGCGTACCAAGCCTCTGGGAGGCCCGCACCAGAGGGAGTCCATGCTCATTCGACCCGGTCTGTGTCTACTTCAGCGGCCTTTAAGTCTAGGGTTCCTCTGGATGACATTTGTTCAGCAGCCACTTGGGCTTCATCTCATACCTTTATTACTCATTACAAGTTGGACGTCACTTCTAGAGGTAGAGCATCCTTTGGATCCGCTGTGCTCCGGAATATCCTTCCATGATGGCCACCCAAGATTCAGGTAGCTGGGGACTCTGTCCCACAGGTTGCTGACAAATGAATTCTCCTACTTCAGATTTAGAAGTTATGTACTTACCATAACGTTCCATCTGAGTAGGTGGATTCATTTGTCTGCAACCATCCCACCCTCCTATCCCCCTGGCCTTGTCAGTTTCCTGCATAGGGTGTGTTACCCTTTGGTTAGGGTAGTTGGTGCAGGGCAAACTCGATCTGAGGTCATGTAGGGAGAGCAGGGCATTGTGGGTGAGGGGAGGAGCTAGGAGCTCAGATCCATAGCTGGATAAACCATGCCGGTTCGGATCCGATATCGGATCCATACCCACAGGTTGCAGACAAATGAATCCACCTACTCAGATGGAACGTTATGGTAAGTACATAACTTCTAATTGCAACATGGTGCTCAGAGGAGAGGGCATTATCTGCCATGTTTTCAAGGACTCGTACATCATCTTCACTTTGGAGTGGGATGTTATTTTTACTATAAACTGGATAGAGGGATTGCTTACTGAATGCAGCAGTATTGCATTTTTATGGTTTAGTTTCATCCCATTTTTGTGCAAAAGGTATCAACATGGGTGAACTCAGTTTGGAACTGATGCAGGATGACACCCAGATTACAATGATCTTCAAGCTTGGTTAGTTAGAGATCCCTATTTTTGATTTGGAGATCTGAGGAGTAGATGCCACATAGCAGAGGTCCCAGTCCTAGTACAACTCCACGAGGAACTCAACTGGTCACATTCATGCTCTCTGAGGATACCCCTGCCACCCTCACTGTGTGGTTTCTGTCTGTTAGCCATTTGGCTCTCCATCTAACTACATGAGGATCAATGAGGAGTGATTTCACTTGTTAGTATGTAGGCATATGGTATGGTATCAAATGCCTTTACAAGGTCAAGGTATGCTCTGTGGACTGCATGACCACTATCCAAGGTTTGTGTTACCCTTTCATAGAAGATTACCAGTTTCATTAGACCTTAAAGCCAAACTGCTGATGGTCAAGTCTTAAAAGAATTTTGAATTCGTATTATATCTGGTCATATCTGACTTGTTCCATGGCCTTGCAGATATGCATTGTCAGACTAATGGTTCTGTAATTTGTGACCCATGCTGGGCCACCTTGTGACGTGGCATCATAAGTGCTGTGTATCCTATCCCAGTGACAATGTTAGTGGCTAAGGTCAGGTTGAATAGCTGTATGAGTGGGTCTACCATTGCATGTTTAATTCTGTTCACAAAGTAGCCAGGTATATTATCAGTTTCCGTGGTGTATTTTTAATTTTGGAAAGTACCTCTAGCAAGTGTTTAGTGATGATGGGGTGGGGGGAATGGTCGAAGATCTTCTGCAGTAAATAGATTTTGAATAGTTGTCTCAGGGATGATATTGGCACTGAATTTGTCTGCTAGTAGGTTAATGATATCCACTGGACCCAGGTGGGTTGTCATTTTGAACAAGTTTAGAACAATGTTGTGTGTTCCTTGATTTCCTGACATAACTAGTAAATGGTATGTAAGTGTCCTTCACTCCTGATGCTAGTCTAAGTTCATGGGAAGCCTTTATTTTCCTGATGCTATTTTTCAGTTCCTTTAATATCTTTGTTGAAATTAATCTTGATTTGTGGGTCTTCAGTTTTGCTGTATACTTATTGTATTGTTTGTTATGCATGTGGACCACCTGATTGACTTCCCATTTTTTTGTAGACCTGATAGTGACTGTCAGGTTAATGCATTATCTGGGTGAGCATAGAATTTGTTTGCATAACTGCTGTGTCAATATTTTGGGAGGGGGAATACAATTAATTTTGAATTTTTTTAGACCTCATCTTAGAATAGTATAGAAGGTTTGTACATTTTTGAAGTCCTTGGATAATGTAATGTTTGCATTTGATGGTTTTGAGACTTGTAAGAAGCTTACTAGTTTGTGATTGATTAACTGGCGAAGGATATACCAAGGAGTAGTATATACAGATGCTATATTCGTCAAGACCAGGTCAAAAATATTTTGTCCTGTAGTGAGTTCTTTGATTGGTCCAAGGAGCGTGCATTTACGAAATCAAAGAATTTTCAGGAAATATCCTACATTTGAGGTATAGATATCCAAGTTTATCTTTTGGGAAAGCCTCCCAGGACAATGGAATTCCCATTAACTGGAGGTTCATCTGGTATATTTAGGATTTAACATGGTTTTCATAGTGCAGCAAAGGGTGCCCTGTAACGTGCTATGATCAGATAGTTGGTCCTGTTTATTGTGGTTTGTGTGTCTGGGAATATGTAGGCATCTGGCTCAAGGAATGTAATCATTAACAAATATGGATACACTGCCACAATTTCCACTGGGTGTAAAGGTATGGGGAGTACAAAAGCCTGGTATAGGTGTGCTTAATACACTTTTTAACCCATGTTCTGGTAATGTTCTCATGAATGTACATCAAATGCTGGAGGGCCTCAAGGTCAGGGAAATTATTATTTAAACTTTTAACATTTGTCATAAGTGGTAATTTAATAATCATGCATTTATATAAATGAAAAAACCATACTGACATAATTTTAGTTGCAAGCATTGTACATCACTTATCTGTTCAGTCAGTGTCAGCCAGACATTACACAGCTCATTCAAATCCTGCTTTTTTTAAACATTATTCCTCCTCTGCATGTATTGTTCTCACAGTTCCCATTTTTTCTATTTGCTCCTACCATTTTCTAAAGATCCCATTTCCAGTTGTTTTATCTCTGTTACTATATTCACTACTTCTAGCACAGTTGGTTTAGACTTTAATTTCCATGTTCTAGTAATTGCATTTTTGGCAGTTACCATAATTAGGCTCAGCAAGGCCTTACTATGTCTAGGCAATTCCGATTCTGTATCACAGCTCTAATTTCCGTAGTTAAACCAGTTTGCTCACCCAGTATTTCTAATTGGGTAGTTTGCAGGGAAATTTTAAAGTCTGCCAACTAATTACACTGCCAGAAAATATGTTCCCAATTACCTCCCCCCCCCCCCATCACACCTCCAGCATTTGCCATCTCCCTGAGGAAAAATGCTTGGGTATTTTATACCCCAAATAGACTCCAGTGTAAGTACTTTCAAGCAAAGGTCCTAAATATTCTAGACTTTGTTGCATATTTTGGAGACGTATATACATCCCCCATTGTTTCTTTGTGAAGTCCTAATCCACTCTCTCATTCCAGTCCTTTCTAACCTCCCGATTGGTTATTACATGCAGTATTTTATATGCTGTACTAATTATTCCTTTAACAGAAATTCCTGTTCTAGATTCTGCTAAAAATTCTACAGTGCTGGTCTTTCACTTAAGATCCCCTGTTTCTTTTTACCTATACTTCGATATCAATCCTTGATTGGGAAGGCAGTCAGTAGCCTGCAGTACAAATTTTTGGCTTCTTCCCGTTCTAAAACCTTTCCCTCTGTAATTATTTGCTCCCAATATCTTGGTTCTTTGCCATTTTTCTCCAGTAAATTCCATCCCCTCTTGCCTATTGTCTGTATCCCTAATTGCAGACATCCCTATTGGCAGAATCTCCTTTCCCCATTCCCATGTTGGTTTAGTTTTTAGAATACTTTCTGCTACTTTATGAATATAATATGCTGTATGATTATTCTTCTCAAAGATTTGCATGCAAATCCCAGTCTTTCCTTGTTGCTTTTGCTTCCCCAATTTCATCATCCTCCCTTTCCACTTTGAATTATAACTTTCTGCTTGTGCTATGTAGGCATCTGGCATGGGAGATGGAGGTGACGTCTGGTCCTTCAGATGAGTCTCAAGCAAAAAAGGCCAAGAAACCTCTGCCTGATCTTTCAGCTGCGTCCTCTCTTCTGGGCATCTCACCCAAGGCCGATGTACACCCCAAGGCTGTACTGGAGAGGAGGTGGCTGTCCCTTCAATGGGTACCACAGGGGAAACCCCTGAAGGAGTATACCAGCATGTCCATGAGAGAAGTGCAGGCGTCCGGCTCGGATGAAAAGAGGGAACCATGGCTCGTTATTTCTGAAGGTCCAGTTGGCGTCTGTGCATGAGGTTGTGCTTACTGACATTGGGCCCTTCCACCATCCATCACATGGAAGCTCCTAAAAAGAAAAAAATTAGACAAAGCATGTTGCTCCTGCTCCATGAGAGCAAGCTCCTGATTAGCAGGCTTTCTCACAAAGCCTTTTCAGTGCATTCGTGGCCCTGCCCATCCAGGGCCATCCACTCCCCTCTCCCTTCATCTCTCTTGCTGCTTGGAATTGGATCACCCAGGACTCTTGGGTCCTCTCCATCACCCAGAAAGGTTATTTCACAGTTTGAAAAATGTATCCCTCCTTGAGAGGCATCTCACAACCACCAAAAGAACAATTGATATTTTTCCCTCAGGTCATTTTGGATCTTTCTTGGGGGACGATTTAAGAGGTCCCTTCCTCCCAGCAAGGGAAAGATTTGTATTTCAGGATGTTTTTGGTCTCCAAGAAGCATGGCCCCTTTCCCATTTAAACATCTTTCTTGAAAGTCCCCTCCTTTCGAATGTTGACTTTGCCCTCTCTTCTTCCTCTCATTCTTCCCCAAACATTCATGGTGTCTTTAGACATCAAAAACCCTTATCTTCACACCCCCATTCACCCTCAGTTCAATAAATTTTTACATTTTTTGTTGCTTCCTCACATTTTCAGTTTTGTGCTTTGCCATTTGGTCTCTCTACAGCACCAAGGGTCTTCACCAAATGCTTGGCTGCTGTCATAGCATTCTGCAGACTGCAGGGAATTCAGGTCTTCCCTTATCTAGATGATCTTATCCAAGCCCAGCCCTCAGACCTACGTCAGGAAAATCTTTCCTTCACTATTTCCCGTCTGGAGAGTCTAGGCTTCACTATAAACTATTAGAAGTCCTCTGTGATCCCTTTGCAAGACCACTTTTCTGGGCTGCAGGATCAAAACAAACAAGATGTTAGCTTCACTGCCCACAGAAGAGGTGCTGTTCCTCACTTCCTACTTCCAGAGCATCTTACTTTTTCAATCTCTGACTGCCAGGCACTTCTATACTTCCAGGGGTTCATGGCATCTATGATCCCAATGCTCCCATTGGCAAAGTTGGACATGAAGAAAATTCAATAGTTCCTAAAGACAGTTTGGATGCAGCTCTTCCACCTTCTAGATTTCATGATTCCACTCCTACCTTGCATAAAAAAGGAGTTGGATTGATGGATCCTTCAGGTGACCAAAAACCTTGGTCTCCCCCTACAGCCATCCCTCCCCTCTAAAGAGTTGTACACAGATGCTTCAGACACAGGATGGGGTGAGACCCTACAATCCTGGAGGGTCAGGGATGTTTGGTCTTCAAAACAGAAAAAGGAACATATCAACGTAAGAGACGAGGGTCCTAATTTTTGCCCTACAAATCTTTAAACCTAATATAACTCCAGCAGTCCTGAGGTGGTTCACAGACAACACCACTTTCCTTTGGTACATCAGCAAGTGGGGGGATTGAAGTCTTACCTCCTATACAGACTGTCCCTACATGCCTGGGAGTTAGCCTTACAAAGTCAAGATTCCCTTCAGGCAGTTTACCTTCCATTAGCTCGGAATGTGGCAGCAGACTTATTAAGCAGGTCCATGACCCAATCACATGAATGGATGTTACACAGGGATGTGTTTCTCGACCTCATCCATCATTGGAGAGCGCCTCAGGTAGATCTTTTTGCCACCCCTATGAGAAGACAATTTCCAAAATTTTCTGCCAGGGTTCCACATCCCTTGGCCTGGAAGGTAGACGCTCTGTCATTCTCTTAGAAGGGAACATTTCTGTGTGCATTCCCCCCTTGACTCTCCTCCAAAAGGTCCTACTGAAGATTCAGCAGGATCAACAAAAAACTTGCTGGTGACTCCCTTTTGGCCGAGTCAGCACTGGTTCCCCCTTCTCCTGCACTTGGCCAGGGACAATCATCACAAGTTACCCCACAGGATGGCCCTGTTTTGTGATTTTTGATTGGCTCATATGCTGGTGTACGACTGTGGTGGTGGTGCTGTGGTAGCGTTGTCACCTCAGATGTTGCCCATTCGATTCTCAGAGCATCTTCTGTGTGGCGACATGCGTGAATGGGCGTTCCTTCGTTGAAGGTTGTGCGTTAGGCCCGGCAAGCCAGCACGTAAAAATCTACTGCCAATCATTAGTGGACCAGAGTTCCGCT
Source organism: Protopterus annectens (assembly GCF_019279795.1). Taxonomy (NCBI): domain Eukaryota; kingdom Metazoa; phylum Chordata; order Ceratodontiformes; family Protopteridae; genus Protopterus; species Protopterus annectens. Next base: position 243,450,801 of record NC_056747.1, on the reverse strand, counting down.
GTGGCGACCCTAACCAGGAAAAGCCGAAAGACATTTTCATATGCTGGTGTACAAGACATGGCAAAACAGCCTCTTCTGTTCAATGCGGAACAGCCCGCTGTTTCGCACTGAACAGAAGAGGCTCTGGTTTGCCATTTTTGATTGGCTTGTATATGAGCCAATCAAAAATCACAAAGCATATTTCAAGCAACCAGAACATACACTTAACCGGCATCTACCAATTCCCATGAAGAACTGTTAAGCGAGACTTTACTATACATCTTCAGCTGTCCACTCTGAACCTGGGTGTGGGTGATAAGGATTTAATTCCCTTTAGACACCTGTTTTTGGAGGGCATGCTTCAAGTTCTGCAGGAAGCTAGAATTCCCAGTGCTAAGAAATCCTGTGCTTCCAAATAGAAAAGGTTTTACATCTGGTGCCGTAAGAAGGATCTGCGGCCACTGTCAGTGGATGTCCCAGTGGTTTTGTCCTATCTGTGTGAACTGATGAAAGGTGTGCTGTCCTATTCTTCGGTGAAGGCTCACCTTTCAGCCACCTCAGCTTGTCTGTGCCCCCTCCTTTAGCCTGAAGGTTAGAGGTTAAACTGTTCCTTGAAGGTGTCCTTCATATTAGATCACTAAGGAAACCAGTCCCTCCTCCTTGGGATCTCAGTTTTGTGTTAGAGGAGCTTACGTTGGCACATTTTGAACTAGCAAGCTCCTCCTCCTTGCAACATTGCTCATGGAAGACAGTTCTGCTAGTAGCCATTACCTCTGCCAAAAGGGTCGCTGAGTTGAAAGCTCTGATGTCTAATCTCCCTTCATAGCCTTCCCCAGAGACAGGGTATCCTTGCATGCCAACCCTTCCTTTATGCCCAAGGTGGTCAATGAATTATCCTTAATCAGTCTTTTAACCTTCCCATCTTTTTTTCCTTGGCAGCAATCTCCCAGTGAGGGAATTCTGCACACTTTGGATGTGCACAAGCAACTTGGATACCACCTTGATAAAACAAACTTGTCCATAAATCTGAACACCTGTTTGTGACCTACCACCCAAGGGCCCTGGGTCAGCCAGTTTCCAAGCAAACTATCTCTTCCTGGATGGATTTCTAAAGCTATCTCCTGTTATTCAGGTAATTGTAAGAGCCTTTCTTCATGAGGGCACACTTCACTAGAGCAGTATCCTCCTCTGGGGATTTCTTTAAAGGCTTAGACACTTGCTCTATCCTAGAGGTGGCTACCTGGTCCTCGGTTCATACTTTCACTAAACAATAAACTTGATATCATCTCCAGGTCCAGGGCTGGTTTTACATGGATTTATAGAAAAAGCTTCTGCTTCTCCTCCTCCCCAGCTTTCCCAAGCATGAACTTTGGCATTCTCCCTAACGTGATGAATACTGTAGCATATGAATAGAAGGACATAGAATAGTTGTGTAAAATCTTATCATAACCATAGATGTCCTCCTCTTCTATATGCTGGAGTATTGCTTACCCCCCCCCCCCCCGTTCCCACTGATGCTTGCCTGTTTTTCATTTTATCTTGCTGGTATAAAAACATTACATTTGAGTGAATCTCTGCTTATCTTGCTAGAACTCCATTTGTCCCTGACGGAGAGTGCTTCTTAAACAATCTAAATTACAGAGCTACAGTAGTATATTTTTGTACTTTATCTAACTGTCCAGTGTTTCTTATCAGTACTGCAATGGTTGTATTTATTTGCTTATCAGTACTGCATTGTTTATTTGTTTAATAGTTCTGCACTAGTTTACTGCATTTTTTTATTTATTTGACTGAATTATTTACTTTTCTGTGTCCCCATTTATATATTTGCTGATCTGTGGTTAAATTTTTTGTTTTATTCCACCCTCCCACCCAATTGTTGTGTTTTTATAGTTTGTGGTTTTGCTGTTGCTTGTCCCTACTGTAAATTTGATAAGGGACACTCCTCCCAGTCCCATCTCATCAGATCATTCTACCTAATGCAGAGATCATTTGGGAAGGTCAAACCCCTTAGTCCCTTAACCTTGAATTTTTTTCTGTTCCTCCTTTCTCCTTTTCCACTTTACTAACAAAAAAACCCAACTTTATTCAACTTCTTTTACTGTATTTGTGTTTCATCCTCCTCCATTACTTCATCTTGCTTTTTCTGCAACTTGCTGCAGCTTGTTCTTTAAAGTTTTCAGTTGCATCGTTTCTGTTGCATTTGTTACTGCTTGTTTATAGGCTGTTTAAATTGTGTTATTCTAAGCCTCTTCGTTTTGGTTTAACCACTTGTGCTTTAGGTTTACCCCTGAGCTCTCCCCGGCCTTCTCTCTCAGATTCTGAAAAATATAGACGGACAATTTCCTACAGTTTCTCATGTCAGTATGTTTGATGTGGGCATCCTGAGACAGTGTAACAACTGCCTTATGTACACAGACAACCACCTACTACTACCACCTAGGAAAACAATTTGTGAGAGATGCAGTTACATTAGGAATCTAGAGTCCATGCGGTCTCCCTCACAAGCCAGTATATCTGGCACTGAGAAGATTGTCAACACAGTTGCTACACCTCAAACACCACCCAAATGTACACAACACACTCCTGCATATGTGGAGGTCCTCAACAAAAACATACCCACACAAAGGAGACCTCTGAGGCAAAAACACATGTGATCTCCACAGCCCCCCCCCCCCACACCACATACCATGCATAGTTCACACACCTGTGTCTCACAACCAGTAAGGGTTAACCATAAACCCAACATATTAGTCAAAGTAGACTCCATTGTGAGACACACATATGTACCTCTCACCAGGCTGGATAAGGAGAAAGTCACAGGTAGTTGTTTGTCAGGGGCCAGAATGCGCCATATCACACATGCACTCAATCCTCTCAACATCAGGTACTGTTATGACTCTGCCATAGTTCATGTTGGTGTGAATGACTTGAGACGTACCTCCCTGGACTATATGAAGAGAGACATGATTGAACTCGCTGAATGTGTCTCAGGCAGGTATGTCCCTAGCCTTAAGCAGCATTCTATCATCACCCAGAATGATGCCTCGATACAAGCAGAAAATTAAGAAAAAACAGCACACAGTGTAAAAACGAAAATACCAAAAGGAACACTGTAGGAACTCGAGGAAGACCAAATAAAACCTCAAAACTTTAGTGTGCTAAACAATTTAATTCCACCGCTTTCATCAGACTTCATCAGAAATACATACAACTAAAGACTTCCACACTTTAAATAATGCGCAGCATTAATCAATTAATTACATACTCAATAAACCAATTAGCAATAAATATACATTTAAAAGCATGTAACACTTTGTAATACAATTTAAACTGAAACATGATAAAACATTAAAAAAAAAAAACATGATATGTATAATACTTATGAATAATACATGGCTTATCAACCCTTGTGAATAAAACTAACTTTCTGTCTTCCAAAAAGCACTTAATGTTGACTGATTCATTTAGTCCGGGTGGACTATCAGCCCCTAATCTGAGTTGCCACAGGGTCTCTTTTCTTTTGACCCTGTTTTTTATGGTGCCCCCTCTTAAATCTTCAGCAAATGCTCTAAAATAGAAAATAGAAATTTTTTATACCTAGTACATAAACAAACATGCCTATAAAGAGCATTGTTGTCATCCTTCACCTTGATGGCATAATAGTGTTCTTTTATACGTTTGCTCAGCTGTCTAGTGGTCATCCCAGTATAGAATGCTGTACATCCCGAACACAAGGCAATGTAAACTGCATTAGACGTTTTACAAGAAAACCTACCTGAAATATAGTCTTATCTTACATTGCCTTGTGTTGTGCTCTTTATAGGCATGTTTTTTTATGTACTAGGTATAAAAAATTTCTATTTTAGAGCATGTGCCTGAAGATTTAAGAGGGGGCACCATGAAAAACAGGGTCAAAAGAAAAAAGAGACCATGTGGCAACTCAGATTAGAATTGATAGTCCGCCCAGACTAAATGAATCAGTCAACATTAAGTGCTTTTTGGAAGATAGAAAGTTAGTTTTATTCACAATGGTTGCTGAGCCATGTATCATTCATAAGTATTATATATATCCTCAGGTTTTTTTAAATGTTTTATCATATTTCAATTTAAATTGTTTTACAAAGTGTTATATGCTTTTAAATGAATATTTATTGCTAACTGGTTTATTGAGTGTGTAATTAGTTGATTAATGCTGGGCATTATTTAAAGTGTGGAAGTTTTTAGTTGTATGTATTTCTGATGAAGTCTCTTTCATGAAAGCGGTGGAATTAAATTGTTTAGCACGCTAAAGTTTTGTGGTTTTATTTGGTCTTCCTCAAGTTCCTACAGTGTTCCTTTTGGTACAAGCAGAAAGTGATTGACTTTAACAATTGGTGTAGTTTCTGGTGTCATTCCAGGGGGATCCAGTACCTGACAGCCTGGGAAGATATGATCAACAGACCATGATGCTTTGCCAGAGTTGACCTGCATCTGTCTCACTTGGGCTTCTGGCTTCTAGAAAAGGCACTTGCCTCCCTCATAGTGCCTTTTTTCGAAAAAGTGATGAGGTTAAAACATCTTGACATCTATGCAGTCACAGAAACCTGGTTCAAAGCTGCAGAGAGCACCCCAGCCATACCTAGTTACTAATTCTATCATAGAGTCAGACCCAGACTGTGGGTAGTAAAGCCAAAGGAGGAGGAGTTTCAATATATATTAAAGATATGCACACCTCCAGGCTGGTCAAACATTGTGACGCACTGGAGACACTCCAGGTGCAGTTAACGATTGACAAGACCCCTATACAAATCATAGCTAGCTACTGGCCCCCAAATCTGACTCAAGATGCCGAAACTGCCTATCTAGACCTCTTCAAATCTATCACGATTCAACCCTTTACCCTGATCCTGGTTGACTTTAATTACCCAAACATAGACTGGAAGAACTACTTGTGACAGAACACCAGTGCCCAGAGATTCTTCGATTTTTGTCAATGCAAATGCTTTGGAAAAGCTAATTGATAACCCCACAAGAGGTGATAATATCTTGGACTTGGTATTAACCAACATGACTAACCACTGCAGCATCCCTGCAATATCATCCTCCCTTGTAAGATCTGACCCTAAAGCAGTCACGTTCGAAGTCACCATCTTCCCCAACCCCCCTCCAGCTAGGGTCAAACAAAAAAAACTTCTCCAAAGCTGACTTCAGCCTTCCGATGGATGGTATAAACAGCTTCACAGCCCCTCCCACTCACTAGGAACTGGCACCAGTATCCAAAACTATATGCACATTTATATGGATGCATGGAATCAGGAATACCTGACAGGGCTAAGTCATCTTCCGCAAGGAAGAGTAAACCTGTCTGGTGGACATCTGCAATAAGTAAACTCTATAACGGAAGAAAAAAATTGCTGTCCAGGACCAAGAAGGAGCAGGTGCCCAATTGGAAGAAATCTTTCCTTAGCCTAAAGGAAGAGCGCTAGTGAAATCCTCCAAAGCAAACTTTGAGTCCAAATTGACCACATCTACTAGAGACGGTCATAAGGCCTTCTTCACATACGTCCATAATCTCAAAGGTAGCACCCAGATTTGTTCAGAACTGGTGGTCAAGGACATCACATATATAAATGCCGTAGATACAGCAAACGTGCTGGCTGACAGATTCAGTGAAAATTTCACCCCTCTGCCCCCCCCCCCCCATCAGTATATCAGGACATCCCTAGATACAAGGGGAAGGGGGCAGGCACTAGGAATCAGGTCATCACTGCTGCCTCAAAGGCAAAAAATATAGCCTCCATGGGACCCGATAACATCTCAGACTGCATCCTAAATGCTAAATGAACTCGGGCAGGAACTTGCAGCACTATTAGGCATCCTATTCAACCAAAGCCTGAGTAGCAACTCTGTCCCATCTGGGTGGAGGACAGCCACTGTCATCACTTTACACAAAGGTGGAGTGTCCACCGATCTGGGAAATCAGCCTAACTAGCCTGATCTGCAAGGCCATGGAACAGATTATCATGGACCTCATTAACAAGGATATTGGCAACCTCCAAACATTCGATCACAGTTTGGCTTTGTCAAGGGGAGGTCATGTCTGTTAAATATGGTCGACTTTTTTGAGACAGTCACCAAAGCCATAGATGAGGGGAAGGCAGTGCACACTGCCTACCTTGACCTGATCAAACCCTTTGACACTTTTCCCCATTCAGGCATAATAGACGAACTCTCTCAACTAGGCATCAATCCGTATGTTACCAGATGGGTAGCTAACTGGCTCACTGATAGAACCCACCTCGTCAAAGTAGGGGAAGCCACCTCTAGTAGTTGACCCGTAATAAGCGGTATACCCCAAGGATCGGTCTTGGGGCCTCTACTGTTTGGGATATACTTTTCTGAGATGCAGACCAAAACCAGTGGGCTATGGCTGACCAAGTCTGCAGATGACTGCAAGCTGGGCGCAATTATCAGTTCCCCTAGTGATGTAGGCATCCTCCAAGAGGGTCTCACCCAAACAAATGATTGGTGCCAGAAACATGACCTTAAAGTGAATGCAAAAAAATGCATCAGCATCCCGTTTGGGGAAGAGTGACTTCCCCACAAATCATTACATTAATAAAATGTCCTAAGCACGCAGTCAGTCGAGGGATTTGGGCGCCCAGATTGAGAGCAACCTGACTTTTGACCACCATGTTGCTTCCATTGTACAGAAAGCTTTCTACATGGCCCACTTATAAGTAAAGTGTATCTCATCCAGGGACAAGGAGGTCATAACATCCCTGTATTCTTCCCTTATAAGGCCCATTATTGAGTACAACGCCCTATTCGACATGTACCTTGCAAAGCACATGCAGCAACTGTAGAGACGACAGAGGTTCCTCACCAGGAGAATCCAGGGCCTCAAAAATCTATTATACACAGACAGGCTAAAAGCCCTTTCTCTCTATTCACCCCTAGCCAAAATAATGGAGAAATGCATACAGAAACAACTATTAGCCCACCTCACCCACAACTCTCTCCTAGCCTCATCCCAGCATGGTTTTAGACCAGCCCACAGTACAACCACTGCCCTTCTCTCCTTCTCTCACACAATAAATCACAGCCGTAATCAAAACCTGCTCTCCTCTGCCCTCTTCCTCAATCTATCTAAAGCATTCGACATGGTAAATCACAGCTTACTCTTAGATTCCCTCAACTCACTCTTCATAGATAAATCAGTATGTAACTGGTTCCACTCATACCTAAATGGTCGACAACAAGCGGTTTTGTTGAAAGATAATCTATCCCCCCTTCTACCTGTGACTCTCGGCGTTCCCCAAGGCTCCATTCTAGGTCCCCTTCTTTTCTCCATATTCATTAATGATCTGCCCAAAATTATACCACAGGCTACCTCCATACAGTACGCAGATGATTCCACACTTAATCTGCACTGCCTCTACTCCAGGAGAATTACAATCCCTAACCCAGTCTACCTTTAACAAAGTAGAAAACTGGCTTAATAATCGTTTACTCCTACTGAACCCAAATAAAACCAAACTATTACTTTTCTCCCCCACCCAAAAGCAAACACCACCAATATTTACAGTCTCTTCAAACAATGGGACTACAATTTCTCCTGAACCAAACTACTAGGCATAATCATTGACAACAATCTGAATTACAATGCCTATATAGACAAAACCATAAAAACAGTAAATGAAAAAATAGGATCCATGTATAGAATAAAGAAATTTCTAACCCCAACTGCCAGAACCACCATAGCTCGCACGCATCTTCTCTCCTCCCTTCTCTATGCCTTACCCATCCTTACTAATCTGTCTAAATCGAACCTCAACAAAATCACCAACTGTTATAACAATATAGCTAGATTTGCCACATGGTCCACATACAGAACCCATCATTGTCATAATCTTCACAACCTAGGTTGGCTAGAACTACCCAACCAAATATACTATAACCAACTCATAGTTGTTCATAAAATCCTCTACCAACCTACCAGTACCCCAATTCTAACTAAAATTATCACCCCCTATAACAACCTAACATCCCTCCGCTCATCCAGCAGAATGCTAGTGCAAACAACCAAAGCAAACAACTCAGCTGGAGATTCTGTGTTCTCCAACTCTACTGGAAAAAAATGAAACTCCTTTCCTCCAGATATAACCTCTAACAGCTCCTTGCCTCAATTAAAAAAAGCTCTAAAGACACACATGCACAAACTCTGGCTATGTCCATGTCTAAACCCCGACTAAACTAAACAAAAATGACACTGTGCCAGTAAAAATAGTTGTGCTCCCATCAAAACCCCAACCAACCCAAAAACATAATAACCAACTATTAATCCTAACTCTCAGTTGTGTCCAACTCCTCCCTCTACAACCTTTTCTTTCAGCCCACATTAAACAAAACCCACCCTGTATACCCTTTTCATTCTTATCTTCCTTGCTTTCTATCTGAATATTAACTGTCAGACACACCCCCACTAAAAGAAAGTCTTCTCTGAATTCATTGCTTCAAAGAAATTGTTTTCTATATCTCACCTATTAGTAACCTACAGATGGCTTCTATCTCTTACCTATTGATAACTTCTTAAACACATTAGAAAATGCATTTTCCTCTCCTCAATTTGTTAACTAAAACTTTGTAAATAGCTGTATTGCTACATTTAAACATCTTGTAACCTGCATTATTATTTGTTACTAAACAACTACACTTTTATGTTGTTGTTACTAAATGCTTTGATAACAATGGAGTTTTTCTCCCCGGGCCTCCGCTGAAAATGGATATGTATCCAGTCGGACTTTCCCGGTTAACAAATGTAAAATAAAAAATAAATAAATAAAATAAAAATATTCTGTTTCATACAGACTCCTCAGAGGTGACCTCTGTCTGGCATACAAGGCGATCTTGGACCCTGGCTGGATGCAAAAGTCAAGCTCCACTCGAGCAACCCACACACACGGACTCAACCTGGTCTGAGACATCAATAGGACTTGTTGGCAGGACATATTTGTGTCCCAGAGCCTCCCCATCTGTGGAATAGACTCCCTCTCCACATCAGGCTGCATACCTCTTTACCCCTTTTTAAGCGCAACCTGGATAACTGGATGGGAAATAGAAAATACATCCCTGGGATTTCACCCATGTCCCTGCTGACAGGGGCATCGGGTGCTGATTTGTCTATACATGGGCTGAACTCATGGCTAGTCTTATAAGGGCTTTAGGGCCAATAGCTTAGTAACTTCCTGTGATCCTATTATATTTCTCAGCTAGGGTCAGGCTGGTGCTTGGAGGTTGATGCATGCTGACTTCTGCTTTATACCCAACGTCTTTATGATCGAGATATGCAGGATGATGTGCAGCATTGCATGTTCCTCATAGTAGCATGCAGACTTTTGTATACTGGCCGGACATAGGAGTCAGCTGGAGGCAAACTCCCCAATATGATGAATACTGCAGCATATAGAAGAGAAGGACATCTATGGTTATGGTAAGATTTTACACATCTGTTCTTTTCATAGCTTCATTTTGTTCATCAAACTTTTTTATTTCCCCCTTAGCATGTTCTGAATCAAAAAAATTATTTTGTCCCTCCAGGAAATAATGTTATAAAAATAGCTGAGTAAAATAACTTGAACCTCACGCCTGCTTTTCGACATTCACTGATTAGTGGAGTAAATTTACTTCTCTCCTGCCTGGTGTACAGCAAGTAATCATTTTCACAAACACATTTTTAGTACTTTGTCCTTCTGCCACAGGTTTGTCAGAATTGATTCCTCCTGCTGGTAGGATTGCATCTTTTTTATTGGTTGCTTTCTCATGGCCAGGTTTGGAACATACACACAATGTGTCCTTTCAGTTAACAACTCCCGCTGTGGAAAACTAGTCCATTTCCATATTTATGTTTTCATAAAATTAATAGTTTGTTCCTTCCAGCTTCTCTGATAGAAATATTAGTTTTTTTCCCTATGTGCTCTGTCCTCTAACTCCATTATTTTTTAAACATCTTTTCTTGAGCAATCTCCTATTCAGCCCAGACTTTTCTTCATTTCAGCTTCTGATTTTTGCAGTTTTATCACCTCATCTGAATATCTGTTTAAAGCTTATTCCATTTTTTTCCATCCTTTTTTTTATTTGAGTTGACATACTCCATCGTTGTTTTATTTATTTTAATCAGCTCTGAGCACATTTGACTTATTTTTACCTCTAGGTTACTGGAAGTCATGTCTTGTACCAAAACTGGAACTTGCACTGCTTTTTGTTGAACAGCTGCAGAATTCTTCCCAGCCATTGTTTTTCCTCATGTTTTTTGTCCTTAGTATTATTTCAGGTTCTCTGAGTTTCTTGTTTTTTGCTGGCAACCAGGCAGTGTAGTCACTATCCAGTTACTGAAATTTAATCCAAAATATGAGTTTACTGACTGTTCTGAGTTTCTGTTTTCTCACTGGGAGAGCTTGAAATTCAGCTGTTACTCAATTTGCAGCCACCTTGGAAGTCCTTTAGTAGAGCCACCGTGACATGGTCCAGTACTTGATTTGTTTTGTTAGTTATGATGGAAGATCCATTAGCTGGACTAGATGTTTGGACCTCCAGGATGCTTGTGTGCATAAAGATCCACAGGCAGTGCAAAAGCTTCCTGTGCTTCAGGTCTGGAGCCAGTCATTTCCAGTTTTGGTCACTTATATGTGGTGTCTTGTGTGCCCCCTGAGTGTTTATCAAAGGTGTCCTTCATAGAAGCTCACCTTTGCCTGCAGGGAGCTTAGGTGTTCCCCTAGGATGATTGACTACTTGTTGCAACTTTTCAAGATTGTCTCATTCTGATGCGAGTCATTAATCTGTCCTTTTCTGTCTCTGGGCATCATGTTCCCAAATTCCATCTGAAGGCATCACAGTACCTAGTGTTCACAGGGTGAAAGTTTGACTCTGTGGACTGCAAGGTCAGACTTTCCATAGACCGAGTTTAGGTTTTGATCTCACTTGCTGCTGTTTTGGATTTTTTTCTACTGTCGACATTTCAGTGTCTCAAGGTACTGGGCCCCATGGCAGCAGCATTCCAGTGATTCTCTTAGCAGTGTGTTACATGAGAGTACACACTGAATCTATTGATCGTTGGTGGCAGACTAGATGGGAGCACACGTTCTCCTTATATAAAGTGTGCATGCGACACCTGTTCTGGAGGTTGAATGCTGACAATTTTTCCTTTGGTATTTGCTTTTATCTCCCCACCATCCCCAATATTGGACAACAGTTGATGGACTTGTCAGTTCAGGGATGATGGTGGTAGTGGTGGGGGCATTACAGTGTGCAAATGGTTCAAGGAGTATGGTTATCTATGAAACTGTCGCTTTATATTATTGTGTTTGAGATGAGCGCAGTTCTTTTTAGGCCTTTTAGGAGTCCTTGAATGCAGGGCTACTATCCATTCAGACCATCTACATGTTGCTTGTGTGATGTATCAGTAACGAGTGGAAACACAAGCTTAGCTGCTGCTCTGGAAGGCTGTTTAAGAATAGGCCATGAACACAATTTCTACTGGTAGTAACTGTTCCCATGGTGTCTTGTCTTTTGGTGGACAGGCTAAGGAGGTGTCTGTCAATGCTGCAAAGTTGGCTCTTCAGTGGTGAGGAAAACCTGCATGTGGATGAGGCCATCTGCTGACTTGTTGCTTTCTTAACCCTCATAAATTGCAATGATTTTTTTTTTCCAAACTCATTTTATGTTATTGTTAGGGAGACCCCAAAGGGATTCTCTGGCCTATCCCTTGCCCAGGGGTGCTTCTCTGCTTTCCCCAGCCTTTTTTTCCAGTTCCAGTAGTTGACTGAGATCTGCCCTTTTGGAAGGGGTCATTTTCTGCTTCTCTGTTTCACAGAGTCCCTGTACAAGGAAATTGCATAGGTGCAAAGCAACAGTTTTCCATTTCCATTTTGTCTAGTATTATGATTCTTGTAAAAACATTGCACAAGTAAAAATACCTTCAGCAACATGACATTCCAATAAAATTGTTTCCTAGCACAAAAATAAAATCTTCACAGAAAAATGCATTTTTTTATGCAGAAAATTAATATAATGGAAGATTTCCACAGAAAAATACTCGTATAACCAGTCTTGAAAAGGTTGCTAGCCAACTGTCAGTTCTTAAAGCCCACAGAGGTTGCACTTTGGAGTCAAGAAAGCTGTAAAGCCATTGGCATCTAAACTGCCTTGTGTATGGCAGTTTGGCTGCATGGCTGTTGTCCTAAAGTGTGGAAAGCTTAGATTGCTGCAGCAGTGATCTAGTAGAACATCTACTGTTATGGTATGTTTACTTACACAACTGTACTTATCGCCTCACATTGTCTTTTTCCCCTTTTTCCTGCTTGTGTTAGCTATGGGTAGTATCTTGTACATTGCCTAGATGTTTGCAGTCAGCTGATATATTCTTTAGACAGGGTTAAGTCTGTCAGAAAACATTCTCAGCTGTTCATCACCTATAAACCCAAGACCTTAGGTCAGAGGGTAGCTAAAGTCATCCTGGCTTAGTGGCTCTCTTTCTGCATCCAGTTTTGCTCTGTTTCCAGTAGTAAGCAGTTGCCCCTTCCATTCCCATTCTGCTAGAGCCTTGGCCTCTTCATTAACTTTCTTCAGGAGTGCTATGGTGGATGTTTTTTATGCAGCTGCTTTTTTGGTCCTCCTTAATCTTCACCAAACATTATGAATTTAACTTGGCTTCCAAATCCAGAGCCGCTGCTTGGCTGAGAGGCATATTGATCTTAGGACTTCTCATCAGGAAGAGCTCAGAATGCCATCCTGGATGTTTCTGGAGGTGGACTTCTATTCAGTATAAAAGTTGTGTGCTTACCATAAAAATAGATTTGTGGGGATGGGTCCATCCTCAGTAATGATCCTTTCCTCCCCTCCTCATCTAGGCGGGATGACTTAATAGGTTCATAGCTGTTTACTAGCTAAAGACCACAGGGGCCTTTTTAAGCTTAGCCATGCATCCCAAATCTCTGACAAGTTCTGGTACCATTGATATGTGTAAGCAGGGGCTTCTGAGATGAAACATTTACGAACAGAGGCCTGGGAGATGAACCATTGACAGGTTGCCTGTGTCTCTTAGAGACATGGGTACCAAGCCAGGGATGAATTTCCTGTTCCCCATCCAGTTGTCCAAGTTGCAGTTGAGTTGGATTAGGAAGGAACTCTGCTTCACATGGATAGGGAGCCTGTTCCATAGACGAGGTAGTCTCTGGAATACATACCTGTCTGTCCAGCAGGTCCTGTTTATATCACAGGCAAGGTTTGTCTTTAGAACTGGTAAGTCTGGTTCTGTTTGTTTTGTGGATATGCAGGAGGTCCATCAGAGTGGAGTCTGACAAGGCCCTGTATGCCAGGCATAGATCTCCCCTCAACAGCCTGTGGGAGACGGAATACAGGGACATGACCTTGAGGCGGTCTGCATAAGACATTTTACTTGCATCCTGTATTCTTTTAGAGGGGAACCTCTGTTGGTTGTACTACTTGTTGGATGTGCCTGGTTAGGTACATACCAAAGGGGACACTGTATTCTATGATGGGGCTGATGAATGCCTAATACAGTGGATCAGTGACTTCCTTGGACCTAGATGCCATACCTTTGTTTATAAGTTGCGCAACATAGAATGATTTTTCTCACTACTGTAGACACGTGCTGGTCAAAAAATAGATTATGTGTGTTCTTAAGTCCCTGACTACTGGACCAACTCCAAGGGGTGTATTGTCAGGTATGATAGTTACCAGGGATGGAGGACTTCCCAATGAATACTATTATGCATTTCTTGGCATTTAGCTTTAGTCTGCGACTCTGATACCAGTTTTTCTTTTTGTATCGGCCCTTCCTGGAGTACATTTGTGTTCGTGTTGGATTCAACGACAGCTCCTAATTTGGAGTTAACTGCAAATTTAGTCAGTTTTGACATTGGCCTTAACTTCAGAGAAGTAAATGCCAAAAAGGAGCATTCCAAGGACCAATCCCTGAGGGACTCCACTTATGACTGGCCTCTTTGTAGAGGTGGACTCCCCAATTCTAACTTCCTGGGTCCTGTCTGTGAGCCAGTTGGCTATCCATCGGGTGACATATGTGTTTGTACCTAACCTCTTGAGTTTGTCAACAGTCCCCAAGTGGGGTATTGTGTTAAGTGCCTTGGGTAGGTCAAGGTAGGCAGTGTGAAGCATTTTGCTCCTCATCCATTGCTTTGGTGACTTTGTCAAAGAAGTCCACCAGGTTGAGTAGGCATGGCCTGCCCTTGATGAAACCAAACTGGGTTGGTTCTGGTGTCCGGATTAAATTATCAATTTCTTTGGCTTCCATTGACCGCAGCTGGTGTGATACGTTTCGGTATACAGGGAGGATTACAGCAGTTTGAGAAAGCATGGAGTGGCCTTAGTCCTAGAAGTGACAGGGGAACCCATTTAGACAGATTTTTTATGGTAAGTATGCAACTTTCATTTTACAAGCAAGGTAGGTATGTCGCATTCAAAAGCTGCTAACATTGTTTGCAAACTTTACATATGGAAGACATTTACAAGTGTGTTTACATGCTCTTCTGAAATGAATACATTAGATACACTGATAATTGAGATATTTAATTTGCAGTACACATAACTCATATAAATACTGTGTTTGTATTGGTGTAGAGTACTCAGCAGAATGGATTGTTGTAATTATGGGACATAACTTGACATTCACCATGTTATGCCAATGAATTGTACGTGAGGGTCGCAGTAGGCAGGAAAATAGAATGGAGAACTGAGGGTAGGGGGTGGGAAAACAGTAATGGGTTATCAGAGCAGTCCCTTTGAGAATGCATTTGGTCTTAGTGGGACACTTATTGACATGCATATAGATTTGGCCCAGAAGCCTGTAGTTTCTCTCTGAGAAGCAGACCAAGATGACTTCAGCCATAAAAATTAGTGTCATACTAGTGTTTGATTATGGTGAAAGTGTTATTTCTCTCACTGGGTGAGTTTTCCCCTTGTCTTTTTCTTTCAATGACCAGGAATTGATCTTTTTTTAATAATCCAAGCATCTTGGTTATATTTTAGATGCTACTTATTTTGTGGTATTTTTTGTGGTGTACAATAATTGGGATTCTGGGGAGAAATTCGGAAATTGGAAAGCCTACAGTAACTGTCCCCTATTGCTACCTTGTAAATTGCATTATCCGTATACCTCCTTTTTCTCAAAGTTTTTTTGAATGTGGTTCAAATTTAGTACTTTAAAAGTGTAACTTTTTCTGGCAGGTCCTGTCTACTCGAATTGTTGCCATGAAAGCTTCACTTTGCAAGTTGTCTCCCAGTACTGTCCCACGGGTGTGTGACTTTTATGCCAAGCTTTTCCTTATTGCCATCAGCTCAACGATGAAGTCTCTCCTGCGTCCCCATTTCATGCACACGCCTGACAAGAGTCCTGGAGACCGCTTGAGTGAAATTTGTATGAAAAATACTGACGCAGGTAAAACTACTTGACTGATAAGGTGCAAATAAGTTTTGGTTGAAAGGGATTCCGTATTGACAGGATTTATAGTTTGAGCATTTATTTGTTGTTGTTTTCTGAATTTGTGACTTGTGTTAGCTGTAAAGTCAGACTGCCTGGCTTTTTTCTTCTAGTGACAGGTATGCTGTTTCACTGAAATTCTGACATTGTACATTTGTGTATAAATGTAAACATTTAAGTAAAGTAAATGTTTTTACTACTGATGGATTTTATTTCTTTATGTATGTATTTTACATGTAAGTGTTTAATTAGGGAATTTGAAATAATAGATCTGATGTCAATTTTCATTTTGTCCTCAACTGATGGGTTCAGATCCGATCCCATGGATCGACTTGGCCGTTGCTAAAGCTAGTGGCAACCAAAAACTCTTGAGCTTCTTCCTTACCTGCAGTGCACCAACAAGTACCTTAGATCTCAGTTTGCTGCTTTCAGCAAAAAAACGCGGTAATCAGTCACTCTCATACGTTTGCTATAAGTATGCTCTAAATTTCAATTTTTTTTCTTAAAAAAAAACTTTAGCATTTAGTTTTTTCCCTTACTTGTCCTATATTTTTATTACTGTTTTAAGTATTTCTTGAATAATATCGTTGGTATTTTTTTCTCTGCTAACCTACAGTAATTGTAATTCTTCCTACCATTGTTGGCAGTTTTTTCTTTCCTTCCCTGTCTACAAGCAAACAAACAAACAAACAAAAAAAAGTTAAGTTAGTTGAACTTTTAGTATTGATATTAGGGCCTGCAGGCTTTAAAAAAAATGTTCAAAATGTAGCCATAAGATTCCGTTATATGATGTGCACATCTTGCGTGTACTCTTTAGGAACTCTTCATTTGCAGGAAGACTGTTGAGTTTGTCATGCATTCAATCCCAGGGCTCTGGTTGAACGCAAAAATAAATTACTCTCAAATGGACTCTCTTACCCTTTTCTTTTGAAGAGGCTATATCTGGAGACAAGTCTCCCAAATTAAAATCTGAGGCAAAAACAGGATCTCTGAAACCGTCCTGTTTGTCTTCGAAGTGTTCTTGCAAAAGGATTAAGAGAGAGATCAGACTTCAACCTCTGATCTGAAAACACTGAAATCATCTGATCCGATGCCGTCTGATCCAAAGAAGCAAAAGTTGATGGATCTGACTTCATCAGATCTGAGACAATCCGCTTCAGACTCATCTGTTGCCATTCCGTCTAAATTTATTGCATTGCTAAGGACTAAATATTCACTCTTGGTGGTACCGGTACCCTCTAGGGTATCCTCCACCTTTCTGGAAAGACCCTGGTCTCCTTCAGTCTTGTCTGGTATTCCAGGAGCCTTAAAGAAGATGATGTGGAAAGAGTGGAGAAAAAAATCCTCACAGCGCAGGGTCAGATGGGCGTCCCTTCGGCTCCTACCCTTCTGGGTCAGGAGGCCTGTTCCACTGCTACACCCCCACTACAAGTTCCTCCTCTGACTCCTTTAGTGGTCTTTGAGTCTATGGATCACAGCTGCCCAGCTCCGTCTGGCTGAGATCCGAGGATTGCTGTAATCTCTGATGCGAAGCTTACTCTGAGTGCTCCAATCCTGTCGGATCAGGAGAGCTCTCGGAACCAAAGCTTCCATGTCAGATCAGAGATGTTGCAGTTAGCTGTGAGGCTTTTGGAGCCACCTGTGCCCCTCGGATTCTGAACATTGGACAGCTCGAATCTGGCTTTCACCTCGGGGATTTTATCTTTGGACCAGGGAAGAGCCACAGGCCAAAAGCTTGTTTTCTCAGATCCGAGGTCTTCCCTTTCTCCAGGGCGATCTGCTTTCAAAGTTGTGAAGAGAGTTTTCCCTCCCTTGACAGAACAGATTATTCCAACCCCCTCGGATCCTAGATCGTCAACCCTGATGTCTCGGCATTGAGTTTCACCAAATCTTTCCACTTTGACAGCCAGTACCAAAACCCCAGGTTTCTCCACAGGGAATCTTTATTTCTTCTCCTGTTAACTCTCCAGATCATCCCATGGAGGAGGTTAAGAAGACATGCAAGAGGTAGCACCTAGACTCACCTAAGGAGTCCATCACAGAAGATATGGATTTCGATGAAGGCGAAGGGTCTCCATGGTCACCTTCTGAAGATGTCTCATTTGGAGACATCCTTGAAATCCTTAAACAGAGAGGTGGCTGCATGCCCAGCAAACCTTCATCTGAGGAGTCAGTGTTTCTGGAGGCCTTCAGTACTGGCCCATCTTCTTCCTGGGTGATTGTGCTTGCTGATGAGCTCATTGAGTTGATCTCTCGGCAGATGTGGAAGGAACTTGACACCACTGAACCTGTACTTCGAAGACCAGATAAGATTATAGCACCACCTGTGGACAATCAGTTTCGGGGAAAAGAGGTGTCCGTTGATGCCATGGTCATAGCGGCGGCCACCAACAAGGAACTTCCAGAGGAGAGTTCCACATGTCCTTCAAGGATGCATCTGCAGTCATAACATATGGGTTGTCCTGCCTCAGGCAGCCCTTCGGTCGGCCGGATTCCAAAGTCTGGGTCTGGCCTCGGCTGATGTCGCACTTTCCCCGAAGAGCTTCTGGGGTATAAAGGCATCAGCCGACGCCATTTTCCCCAGTCTTTCTTGCCGCGCGGTGCCCGAAGCAGAAGCTGTTCGCAAGTGCCGGTCGGTCAGATCCAGAGATTTCAGCTACCGAAGACTTCTAAAAAAGCTAAGTACCCTGTTGGGGACTCTTTCTTGCCTCAGCCGATGTCAGACAAATTAAATAATTGTTTAACTTGTGGGAAACAAATACCTCATAAGGATTTCCATTCTTACTGCCTTCCTTGCTTAGGCCCAGACCACGACGTATCTGCTTGTTTAGCCTGTGCCTCCTTCAACCGACAGACTCTCAGACGTCGGTCGGAGTTTGCAGAAGAGTTTTTTGGGTCCGCTTTTGCATATAAAATGCCGTCGGAGACTCCGACTACGCATTTGGCCAAAAAACGCAAGGAAAAGGACCGACACTCGCGGCCCGCGGTTTCGGCTGAAACCACGGTTAGGCCTACCGCGAGTGTCTCGGTTTCGGCTGAAACCGAGTCCTCGGTTCTTACTTCTGCCGAAAACATACTTCCGACAACCGAGGCCAGAGCGGCCCCAGCTGAGTCGGCTTCAGAAATCCCTACCGAAGAAGCAAGCGCACCAGAATTGTCCGACACCATTCCATTGGACATTTCTACTCCTGCACGTGGGGCGGCTAGGCCCCCTGCTTCTATGTCTATTAAGGCCTTCTCCAGGGCTAAAGCAGCCAAAATTCCAAAAGCTTTACCTGCCAAATCTACTTCTCAGAGACCTTCTTCAAGTACTCAGATTCTCAGCCTTGCTGAGGACCTTATATCTTTGATTAGGGGTTCCCAACCTCACCCAGACAGGGCCTCCCACCCTCCTCCCGACAAAAGGCCTAGGACTGAACCCCCTGAACCTCTCTCCTCTGATTACTCCTCGGATGGATCAGCTTTATCAGACCATCAGGAAGGGCCATATTCACCTTATGAGGATTCAGATGCAGAAGACTCTATTCCTTCTGCCTCCCCTCCTGAAGAATTTTCCTTTGGGGAGACTTTACACTCAATGAGGGAACACTTTCAATGGCAGGGTCAGGATTTTTCTGATTCTAGAAAAAGATTAAGGACATTTTTACATTTGCCACAGCATAGGCCTTTAGCCATACCACCTGTGCTAACTGTAGTTGATGATGCGTATAATGTCAGTTCTGCCCCTGATTCTCTTCCCCCGGCCCCTGCCAAACCTGACAGATATTACAGGGTCCCGGATTCTCACTTCCAGTTGTATAAAGCCCATGCTGCAGACCCAGAAACTATTTCTCAGGGCCCAAAAGGTGTTGCAGCTGCCACTGCCAAAACTCCCCCTACCCTCTGAAAGAGAGTCAAGAGCTTTAGAGAGATGGGGCAAAAAGGTTTATACATCTGCTACTCTTTCTGCCAGGGCATTAAACTGTCAATTCCATATGATACAGTACCAGGAATATTTGTTAGATCAGCTGAACAAAAAGCTTTCTTCTCCTGAACCTTTAGACCGTAAGTCCCTTCAGGATTTGGTACACAACTCTCAACAGGTCAGTAATCATTTCTTAAAATGTGGCTATGATGCACTGGAGGCTTCATTTAGATCAGCTATGACTGGGGCAGTAATTCGGAGGCATGCCTGGCTAAAAGAGCAATCCTTGCCAGACCATGTCAAGGCTAAACTACTAGATGCTCCAATGGAGAAACAAAGTTTATTTGGCTCCCCTGCACAGGAGATTCTAAAGAAAGTGGAAGAAAAAGCAAAATCTGTGCAAACAGTAAAGGATTTTCTGCAAGTTCAACCTCCGAGGTTCAGTAGAAACTGGCCTTCAAAGAATTGGCCCTTTCCAGACACCTCCAGAGCACAGAGGGGCAGGAATAGACGCCAAGAGGCAGAGGTCAATCAAAGGGTGCCTACAGGGGTCGTCAATGGCAGCCTGCCAACCAGAGGAGTACTGCCACAGCTGCAACTACAACCACTTCCACAGGACAGACACAATGACTTGACTCTGATTCCGCCTACCAGAGAACAACTGAAAGCACCCTTGGGCGGAAAGCTGGCTTTATTCTCGAAAAACTGGCATTGCATTACGAAAGACACATGGACATTGCAAACAATAGGCAAAGGATGCAGGTTTCACTTCCACACTTTACCAAAAAGGAGCGGAATGCCAAACCTTCCACCAAACCAGAAGCCAGAGGCTTTAAGACAAATCAACAATTTGCTTCAGATGAAAGCAATAGAAAGGGTACCATCTATGGAACAAGGCCAAGGATTTTACTCCAGACTATTCCTTGTACCAAGAAAAGAGAACCAATGGAGGCCTATTCTCGACTTGTCCGCACTAAACACATATCTCATTGTGCCAAAATTCAAAATGCTGACCCTACAGCAACTTCTTCCCATGTTGGGCAAGGAGTCTTGGCTGGTGACTCTAGATCTCAAGGAGGCATACCTGCACGTCCCTATACGACCAGATTGCAGAAGACACCTCAGATTTCTTGCAGGATCAGAGCATTATCAATTCTCAGCATTGCCCTTTGGCTTATCTACTGTGCCCAGAGTATTCACGAAATGCCTGGCATCAGTAATTGCACATTGCAGGCTTCAGGGAATTCAAACCTACCCATACCTGGACGACTGCCTAATACAAGCGGACAACAAGACAAAACTAATAAAGGATTTGGCCTATGTCATACATCTGTTACAGGCCTTGGGATACACAGTCAACATCCAGAAGTCAAGACTAGTGCCATCCCAAAGGATAACCTTTTTGGGAGCGGATCTGGACACAATAACTCAGATGGCTTTTCTCACAGAAGAAAAACAAAAGCAACTCCCAGACTACTTCATGGCTCTGACAAGACAAGCTCAGCTTACTGCAAGGAAAGTCCTGCAGGCCCTGGGTTACATGGCATCATGCATAATCTTGATCCCGCATGCCAGGCTGCATATGAGGAAATTACAATGGTACCTCAGAAATGTATGGTCTCAACACAGGCACAGTCTAGAAACCATGATACCAATCATTCCATGCCTGAAAAAGGAATTCTTGTGGTGGGCTCAGGCCTGCCAGTCCAACAGAGGGTTGCCTTTCAACAAACCACAACCAAGGCAGACCATCACCACGGACGCCTCAGACCTAGGATGGGGAGCACACATGGAGGACAAGTGTATCCAAGGCCTATGGTCTCGAGACTAGCTAAACTTGCACATAAACCTAAAGGAGATGCTGGCAGTGAAGCATGCAATCGAGGCATTCAAACCATTCCTCCAACAAGGACATCTGCTGATAAGGACAGACAATACCACAGTCATGTGGTACATAAACAAACAGGGAGGCACGCATTCCTACCCTTTATGCCGGATGGCAATGGATCTGTGGAACCTAGCCCTGAATCTCAACATCCAACTGCAGGCCAAATTTGTACCAGGAAAAGAGAATACACTTGCAGACAGCTTAAGCAGAACTACCACGGATGCTCACGAATGGATGCTGCATCCAGACATCTTCAAACTCATAACAAACAAATGGGGAATGCCAGAGATAGACCTGTTCGCCTCCCCACTCAACCACCAACTGAAGAAATTCTGCTCAAGGATAAACCACCCACAAGCCTGGAGGGTGGACTCTCTCTCTTTCAGCTGGAATGCCCTAACAGTGTATGCATTCCCACCTCTCCCATTGCTGTACAAAGTTCTACTGAAGATCAGGGAGGAACAGCCAAAGGTGATACTAATTGCTCCAGAATGGCCAAGGCAGCACTGGTATCCGCTACTGAGAAGCATGTCTTGGGCGAACTCATGGCCTCTACCCCTATGGCCTCTTCTTCTAACGCAGAACAACTTCAAGACCCTGCATCCAAACTTGAAAACACTGCAGCTAACTGCCTGGAAAATTGTTTAAAACAAAACCAAACTGTCTTTTCTCAGAGGGTCAAGGACATTATCCTGGAGGCTCGCAGACCCTCCACAAGGAAGACATACTCAGCAAAATGGAAGAGATTCCTCATTTGGAGCACATCAAAGGGTACAGATGTCACACTGGCAAACCTAGCGCACATCCTAGAATACTTAGCAGAGCTGTTCCACAATGGCCTGTCCTATTCTTCCATTAAGATTCATGCTTCAGCAATTTCAGCAGAGTACAATATGGATCCTCTTATCTTCTCTCACCCTCTCCTCAGACAATTTTTAAGAGGGATCAAAAATGTAAAACCTCCAAGGAGACCCCCTCTGCCTGCATGGGATCTCAATTTTGTGCTGGAAAAATTAACACTACCCCCTTTCGAACCAGCAGCATCAGCAGACTTACAGTTTTTATCTTGGAAAACTGCTTTCCTTCTGGCAATCACTTCAGGAAGAAGAGTATCCGAGTTACAGGCATTAATGGCAGTGCAGCCTTTCCTTATTTTTCACCAGGATAGAGTGTCTCTGAGAACCAATCCTACTTTCATGCCAAAGGTGGTATCCAGGGTATCCTTGAACCAAGCTATTCATTTGCCTACATTCTTCCCTAACCCGCAGAACAGGGGGGAAAGACTATTGCACACCTTGGATGTACACAGACAACTACGCTACTATCCGGACAGAACTAAAACCAGCAGAAAAACTGACCAACTCTTTGTAGCAAATGCAACTGGAGTGCAAGGAAAAGCAATTTCCAAACAGACAATTTCAAAATGGATAGGAAATTGCATTCGTTTCTGCTACTCTTTTCATGGAAAGACAGCTCCTGAAAATATCAGGCCTCATTCCACAAGAGCCACAGCCACCACTACAGCTTTCCTACGAGGGGTGGCTGCCAAGGACATTTTAGAAGTTGCTACTTGGAGCTCCGTGCATACATTTGCCAAGCATTATAATCTACCTTTATACTCCAGATCCCAAGCAGGTTTTGCAACTGCAGTTCTACAGGGGATCTTAACTACACCATCCTTATATTAGTACCTCCTCCCCCAGTTTGGCTATGGTATTCTACCCATATGTTATGACTGCAGATGCATCCTTGAAGGACATAGTACAGTTTTGTACCTACCATAAATGTAGATGTCCGATAGGTATGCATCTGCAGTCAGGATTACCCACCCTCCTTCCCCTCTGCGGTATTCCTAGGGTGCTTACCCCTCTTTCAGCTAGCTGGGGGAATCTATTATGGTGTATTTGTTTGTATGTATATATGTATATATATATTGTTTGCTACTATTTGGAATTTTCAAATTTTTCTCCAAATTTAGCCTTATTAGAGGGCACCTGGCATCTGGGGCAAGAAACACTGAGGAAAATGGCGTCGGCTGATGCTTTTATACCCCAGAAGCTCTGACGTCGGGGAAAGTGCGACATCAGCCGAGGCCAGACCCAGACTTTGGAATCCGGCCGACCGAAGGGCTGCCTGAGGCAGGACAACCCATATGTTATGACTGCAGATGCATACCTATCGGACATCTACATTTATGGTAGGTACAAAACTGTACTTTTCTGTTCCCACAACAGGGAGTCATAGGCGATGGATAGATTTGGTAATTGTGTCTGTGCTTCAGAGACCTTCGCTTTAAGCTCTATGAATTATTTGGCACACTTTACAAGATCTCAGTGGAACTTGATTAAGGAGTTGTCGAATTCCCTCTCAGGAGTTGTTTCTGAAGAAGTTCAGTCATCGGTGAATTCTCAGTTGGCTACTCTGCAATCCATTTCTAATTCCTCCATGAGGTTGGTTTTGCACATGTAGCAGAAAAGAACCTTGAGGGCAGCGGGTTCAGGCATTTCCATTAGGAGGCATGCCTGGATGCACTTGTGTGATTTTGCAGAGCCCTTCAAGTCCTCGTTCGTCAGTGCTTCCTTTGGCATGACCTTGTTTGGCCCCAAGGTGAGGAACACACACTCCGGGTGGAAAAAGGATGGAAAGACCCTGTCTGCCATGGGCATACGTTTTTTGACCCCTTATGGATCCTTCTCAAGGAATCAACAAGGTGGATGAAAGATGTGGTTCAAGAAGTCTCAGGGTCCGTTCCAAGATGCACATGGAGGAGGTTCCCCCAGAGAAGGGAACTCTAAGGGATGACGCCACCCAATGGCAGAGGTAGCCTGGAAAACCAGGGGCCAGAGAATCTTTCTTTGAAGGACCCTACCAGAGCTGCTGAAAGGAGGCCCGATTGCCTACCTCTGGAGGCAGTTGACATTTATCCCAGCACCAGAGAGCCTGGCTAGACTTAACCAAAGATACTTGGGTGTAGAGCGTTATTTCCAGAAGCTATATAGTTCCCATTTTCCTTCCTCTTCAAGAAATCTCCCAGATGTTCTACGTAGTCAGAGGGGCATGCACCAATTCAAATTCAAATGTTGCTAGAAAAAGAGTTTTGTCTATGAGGTCCCACCAGACCAGATATAATTCGGAACTTACTCAAGGTTCATTTTAGTGCCAAAGAAAATGGGACTGGAGACCAGTTTTGGATCTCAGTATCTTAAACAAGGCAGTTCGGACAACCAAGTTTTGGATGGTCAAGGTTCAGTCCATTCTCCCATTCCTGGGCAAGGGCGACTGGATGTCCTCAGTAGACCTTCAGGATGCATGCTATCATATAAAGATGAACAGATGATCCACAGGGTATTTACACTTCTGGCTGGGAGCCAGTCACTGACAGTTCAGAGATCTGCTCTTTGGTCTCACCACAGCCCCCATGTTTACCATGTGCATAGCAGTAGTAGCACTCACTTGAGACTGCAAGAATTCTGAGTATTTTCATATCTAGAAACTGGCTCATTTCCACTCTGACCAGGCATGAGTTGATAAGGGCAAGACACCCGGTTCTCCAGACATTCTTTTTCTGAGGATAACCCTAAACTATGAAAAGTCCCAACTATAACCAACTCGGATTCTAGAATTTATAGGAGCAATCCACAACACTGTCAGTCACAGCTTCACTACTGCCCTCAAGAGTTCAGACCTTAAGATTCCAGGTCAGAAAAATGATCTGCAGTACCAAGGTTTCAGCCCGTCTAGCCTTTCAAGCTCTGGGATCAGTGGCAGCGGCGATAACACTAGTAACTTTAGCCAGACTTTACATGAGAATTCGTCAGTGGAAGCTAGCCACACAATGGTCAGTACTTTACTAACCCATGTCTTGTCAGATACAAATCACTCGGACATGCAAGAGAGATCTCAGGTGGTGGAGTCAGTCAGATCAGGTTCTACAAGGCTGTCCATTTATTCCCCCTCAGCCCAAGGCCATAGTGATCACAGACACTTCCCAGCTGGGGTGGGGGGCATTTTCTGGGGAAAACAGTCCAGGGCACTTGGTCTCCCAAAGAGGCCAACTGACATATCAATGTCCTAGAGATGAGATTAGTGCTTTTAGCATTGCATGCCTTCCCGGATACTCTTCCCTTAGGAACTATTGCAGTACAGACAGACAGTATGTCAGTAGTTTGGTACATCAACAAACAAGGAGTGACCAAATCCTACACCTTGTGTCAAGAAGCTCTCAGACTGAGCCAATGGGCGATCTCATCCAACTGATTTCGGGGGAATCTAAGGTGATAGCAGACCAACTGAGCAGGAACATTCTTTTCCCCCACGAACGTTCCCTCAAGAACATGATGGAATTGATCTTCTGTGGGGCCAGCCTTGCTGTGAACTTTTGCCTCTCCCCTAAACAACAAATGCTGCAGCTACTTTGCCCTAATCCCCTCTCAGGGAGAATCACCAAGGGATGCTCTACTTCATGATTGGCCCCTTGTCTACTTTATGCGTATCCACCAATCCCATAAGTCATCCTTATTGCACCTTACTAGCCTTGACAGATTTGGTTCCCCTTCCTTTGTTCACACTTATAGGTTCATAGGTTTATACTAGGCTATCTGCCCTAAGGCATTTATAAGCCTAGCCCAAATTTTTGTGGCTTACGCCACCCCTTATATGAAAAAATACTGTGCCCATTAGTTTGTTGTGCCTCTGTCCAGCAGTGACACAGAGATGATTCCCGGGGTAAACCTACGATCCACAGGTCAAGATTTCTCTTGAACAGAGCCAGCGAGGTGCTCTGCCTCACATGGACCAGGATTTTATTCCACAGCATAGGGAGTCTCTGAGTGATAAATCCATCCCTCCAGCATGTCCTATTTATATCCGTGCTAAGGTTTAAGTCGCTTGCTCTACTGATTTTGGTGGATTTGGATTTTTTGAGATGGAGCATGTCCATTAATTCCGGGTTGGACATGGCCTTGTTATGTCAGGCACATGTCACCTCTGAGCAGACGGTATGCGACTGAATAGAGCTGGAGTTTCTTCAATCTGGCAGCATATGACAGATTTTGGAGTCCCTTTATCCTTTTGGTGAGGAACTTTTGGGGTCTCTCCAAATGCTGCAGATGTCGGGTGAGATACATCCCGAATGGGGCATTGTACTCGATCATTGGTCTGATAAGTGAAGAGTACAGGGGAACAATGACCTCACTAGATCTGGATGTGAATCCCTTCATGATCAGGTGGGCAATGTAGAAGGTCTTTTAACCACTTTAGCAACGCGAGTGTCAAAAGAAAGGCCACTGTCAACTTGGGTCCCCAGGTCCCTGATAACCTCTTCTGTGCTTAGTGGATTGCCACCTATATGGTAGCTTGGGGTTACCTTGTTTTTCCCGAAGGGTATGACTGTACATTTTTGGCGTTTAACTTCAGGCCATGGCTCTGGCACCAGCTATCTGTTTCCGTGAGTCCCTTCTGAAGGATATCCGTGTCCGATGCACTTTCCACTATGGCGCCCAGTTTGCAGTCGTCTGCAAACTTTGTCAGCCAAAGTCCTCCCATGTTGGCCTGTACTTCTGAGAAGTAGATGCCGAACAATAGGGGGCCAAGGACCGAGCCCTGTGGGACACCACTTGTGACCGGCTTGGAGTCTGACATAGCGCCAGCAACTCTAACCCTGTGGGTTCTGTCCTTAAGCCAGTTTGCAACCCATCTTGTGACATATGGGTTTACATTTAAGCTGGTAAGTTTTCTACAATACCTGAGTGGGGTATTGTGTGAAAGCCTTGCAAGGTCAAGGTAGGCTGTATGGACTGCCTTTCCCTCATCAATGGCCTTGGTGACTGTTACGAAGAAGTCGACCAAGTTCAAAAGGCATGATCTTCCCTTGACTAAGCCAAACTGGGTCGGGTCCAATGTCTGCAAGTCCCCTATATCTTTGTTTATGAGCTCCATTATGATCCTCTCCATAGCTTTGCAGACTAGACTTGTTAAGCTTATGGGGCGGTAATTACCAGGGTCCGTAGAGGCACCGCCTTTGTGGAGTGGGACCACAGTTGCCGCCACTCCTTGGGCACGTATCCTGTGGTAAGGCTGAGATTAAACAGTTGCCTTATGTGTGGGTTTAATTCCTCATTTAGCTCGTGTAGCACACAGCCGGGGACACCATCCGGTCCCATTGATGCTGTGTTTTTAGGTTTAGAGAGCAGCTTTCACCTGCGCATTTGAGATGTCTGGGAGGCTACACTCCGCTGGGATAGTTATCTGTCCTTTGAGGGGGGTAGGGGGTGAAGTTTGCACTGAACCTGTCTGCCAGTATGTTGGCAATGTCTGTGGGTTCAGTGATTTTTGTATCATTTGGACTAATTCTGAGCATATCTGGGAGTTTCCACCCAGGTTCCTAACATAGCTGAAAAAGGCCTTATGATTGTCTTTTGAATCCATGGCAATTTTTCTCTCAAAATTGGCCTTAGTTGATTTTATGAGTGCTCGTATTTTTTTACTAATAATGATCAGGGGTGACTTCCCTTTTATGGATTTTGTTCTATCATGTAATAGCTTTCTCCTCTTATTGTAAAGTTTGTTAATGGCTGGGGTCCACCAGACTGGACGTTTGCCCTTTGTGGAAAGAGTCTTGGTTTTATTTGGGATTGCCTGATCCATGCAGTCCTGGAGGTGTTCATAGAAGGCATTTGTAAGGGCTTCCGCAGCTTGGGTTGTGGTTTCCACTGGCTCAGGGGCCTTGAAGGATACCACACCAGTCTTGAGTAGTGTGAAGTTTGCTTTAGAGAAGATGTCCTTCAAGAATGCAACTGCAGTCATAACATATGGGTTGTCCTGCCTCAGGCATCCCTCGGTCGGCCGAATTCCAAAGTCTGTGTCCGGCGTCGGCTGGTGTCGCCTCCTCTCCGACGTCACCTCGGCTGGAGTATAAAGGCATCGGCCGACGCCATCTTCTTCAGTCTTTCTTGCCGCGCGGTGCCCGAAGCAGAAGCAGTTCGCAAGTGCCGGTCGGTCAGTTCCTTCCTGTGTTTTCAGTACCAAAGTCATCTAAAAGCTAAGTACCCCGTTGGGGAACATTTATTCTTGCCTCAGCCGATGTCAGAACAAATTGAGAAAGTTAATAATTGTTTGTCTTGTGGTAAACAAATACCTCATAAGGACTTCCATTCTCTCTGCCTTCCTTGCTTGGGCCCAGACTACGACGTCTCGGCCTGTGCTGCCTGTGCCTGCTTTAATAAGCGCACTCTCAGGCGCCGGGCAGAATTCGCCGAGACTTTTGTGAATCTTTTATATCATGCCGTCGGATCAACTGACTACCCAATCTGCTAAAAAACGCAAGGACCGGGACCGACATCCTCGGCCCGCGTCCACTACTGATGCTACTACCAAGCCCTCTGCTAGTGCTCCGGTTCCTTTGGAAGCGGTTAATCTACCGCTCCAGGCCGACGACACAGCGTTAACACGACCTTCGGTCTCGGAGATCTCTCCGGTGCCGGTTGTTGATTTTCCTCTGGAGACCGAAGTTCTGGATTTACCCGACACCATTTCTGTGGACAAGGTTACGCCTGCACGTGGGGCTGCTAGGCTGCCTGTATCCATGTCCATCAAGGCCTTTGCACGTGCTAAGGCCGCCAGTCAGGCCAAGGCCTATCCTAGACCTACTGCCCAGGCCCCTTCTTCTGATAAACAAATCATGTCTCTGGCTGCTGATCTTATTTCCCTTATCAGGGGGTCTCAGCCTCATCTGGAGAGGGGTTCTCAGCCACCTGCAGAGAAAAGAGCCAGAACTGAGAAGGCGGACGACCTCTCTTCGGATGAAGCCTCTGGGGATTCTGAACATTCTGATACCCAAGAAGAATCCTTCCAGGCCTACGAGGACTCCGATGCTGAGGAATCAATTCCCTCTGCCTCCCCTCCAGAGGATTTCTCATTTGGTGAAGTCCTGCATTCCATGAGGGAACATTTTCAGTGGCAGGGTCAGGAATTCTCTGACTCCAGGAAAAGGCTTTGTACCTTCCTGAAGCTTCCCCAGCACAGGCCTTTAGCTATCCAACCTGTTATGGATGTTTTGGATGATGTTTTCTCTGACTCCAGTGCTAACCCTGATTCTCTTCCTCCGGCTCCTGTTAAGCCGGACAGATATTATAGGGTCCCTGACACTCACAAGCACCTTTTTAAGGCCCACTCTGTGGATCTAGAAACTATTTCACAAGGCCCCAAGGGAGTGGCTACCTCCTCTGCCAAAAACCCACTGCCAGCAGACAGGGAAGCTAGGTCCCTGGAGAGATGGGGTAAAAAAGTATACTTCTACTACCCTGGCCATGAGGTCACTAAATTGCCTTTTTCACATGTTTCAGTACCAGGATTTTCTCCTGGATGATTTACAGAAAAAGTTAGCCTCTCCGGAGCCTATTGATAAAAAGGCATTGCAGGATCATATACATAACACTCAGCAGGTTAATAACCATTTTCTTCAGTGTGGTTATGATGCACTGGAAGCTTCATGTAGGGCAGCTATGACTGGGGCTGTGATACGTAGACATGCTTGGTTAAAGGATCAGTCTTTACCTGACCATGTTAAAGTAAAGATGTTATGTGATCCTATCTCGCCTACATTCAATACTGATGGGCTCGGAGCCGATCCCTCGGCTCCGACTCGGCACGCTATGCTATAGAGCGAGGCCTCTTATTGGCTGAGCTATTTCTTATCCCAGGATGCACCACCACTAATCCCCCAGATCTCATTTGCCGCTTACAAGCTAGGACGTGGTCTCAAACTTGGCTGGGCTAAGTACTGTTTTATTCAGGCTTTTCCTGTCAGGAATTGTGCTTTTTTGAACCCAAAAGCTGTTTTAACAGCTATTGTTGTGGTACGAGTGTGTTTAGAGAAATCTGTTGAGGAAATTGTGTTTTTTTCATTAAGGGAAGGTTTCCCGTTTAAGTTAGAGGGGCCTTCCTCTATTTCTATTTCTATTTCTATTACTATATAGTTTTTTGTGTCAAGTACCTGCTTAAGTTAGAGGGTCTTGACCCTCCCTTTTTCTGTGTACTAGTAGAGAGTTGTTTTTGGTTTAAAAAAAAAAAAATAAATAAATCTTAAACTTAAAATTTAAACTTGTTTAGTTTTTTCTGTGTATTAATCTTAGGGCTTGTACAGCATGTCTAAAGACCATAGGCCCTCTGGTTTTAAAAAGTGCGCGAGGTGTGGTTATAAAATGTCCATAACGGACGACCACTCCTCGTGCGTTTATTGCTTAGGCGCCAAGCACCTACAAGAGTCCTGTAGCGTGTGTCACGCCTTTTCATCGAGAGTGCTCCAGGAGAGGAAGAATAAATTAATTTTAAAAGGGTTGATTAAGCCATCCTTCGAGGAGGCTTTATCTTCCTCTCCTACAAAAAAGAAAAAAGTGTCGGCTCCGACCAGTCTGTCGGAACCGACTGCCAAAAAACCTAGGCAGGCTTCTCCATCGGCTCCATGGACTTCGGGCCGAGGCGAACGCAGTCTGCCTCGATGCCTCCAGTCTCGACCCCTCTAGTTTCGGAGCCGAGGACTGGGGCATCGAGAGGCGGGTCACCTTCATCGGCTCCACTGATATTGGAGCCGATGAAGGTTGCCGGCTCAGACTCTTCCCCTTCGGCGCCGAAGTCCTCATCGGCACCGAGGGAAATTGTTTTGAGACCTGCCTCGGAACTGATAGTAATCGAATCCTTTCGAGCCGGGTCCCCTAGTCCTATGGAGCCGATGGAGAAATCGGTTCGGACCCGATTGGTGTCATCTAGATCCTCCAAGATGTCTGATTCGGACATCGACAGGGTGCTCCTAAGACTCTTCCAGTCTCCGGAGTTTCAAAAGTTAGTTTCGGCTCCAGACCATTCGGCTTCGGAGCCGATGGTCCACCCTGCTACTATGGTTCCTCCTCCAACAGCCTCGGCACCGTTGGAGCCGGTGCTGGTGGAACCAATGGAGGTTTTAGGGTCGGGCCGACCCTTACTCCAACTCCGGCTCTTGAGTCGGAGTTCGTCTGTGGACTTCTTCTGTCGGCCCTGGGGGCGGGACTGATGTTTTCGGTCCCAAGCCTCCTCTCGGTCGTCGGCTGCGGGAGTGCCGTCCACCGTCGTGGCCACGGAGGTGGGACCCTCCCAGGATTCTGGTGGTCCTGCCTTCAGGGCTATGAGGAGTGCGTTAGCCAAATCGTCTTTGGCTACCTCCACGGTCTCCCCAGCTCCTTCCCTGCATACCGAGACTGGGTCTTTGGCAGTCCCCCTCTCCCTAGACAGCGGAGGCCCGGGGCCTGAGGTTACCCCACTGGGGTTTCCCCTCCTGGAGGTCCTTCTGAAGCTTCTTCGGAGGAACCCCCCCCAGGAAAAGATCGTGCAAGAGGAAGCACGTTGACTCTCCTGATGAGTCTCTTACATCAGACACTGATCTCAATGATGCAGAAGGGTCCCCTAAGTCGTCCTCAGATGATGTCTCCTTTGCAGACATCCTGGAAGCCCTTAAACAACGAGGCGGCTGGCAATCCAAACCCCCTTCTGCTGATGGGTCGGTGTTCCTTAAGGCCTTCGGGGCTCAGCCCTCCGCTTCCTGGGTGTCTCCGCCCTTCGACGAGCTCTTGGACTTGATCTGTCGAAGGGCGTGGGAACACCCAGACACTGTGGAACCGGTGCCTGCTCGTCCTAATAAGTTCCTGTCAGCACCCCGGAAAAGAGTTCCTGACTAAAGGTGTGGCTGTAGATGCTTTGGTGGTGGCATCTGGTACCCAGCAAGATGTAGCAGAGGCTTCGGCGTCCATCCATCCTCCTAATAAGGAGTCTAGGAGCATGGATCGGTTCGGTAAGTGCACCCTAAGTTCAGCGGCCTTTACATTAAGGTCCTTGAACTATCTCACGCACTTTACCAGATTTCAGAGGGATCTGATTAAAGAACTTTCCGATACCCTCTTGGGTAACCTGCCTGAGGAGCTGGCCCAGACGGTTGGCTCTCAGCTGGCTACATTGTCGTCCATTTCAAAGCCGTCCATGAGGCTCATTTCTTATGTGGCGAAGAGGCGAGTAAGCAGTACAGGCATTGCTGTACGGAGACAAGCCTGGCTCCGCCTGTGTCATTTCGGAGGCCTTTAAGTCTTCCTTTGCGGCGCCTTTGATGGGTCCTCCTGTTTGGACACAAGGTAAAGGACACACTGACCGCTGCGAGCAGGAAGGTAAGACTTTGACTGCCGTGGGGCACGGTTTTCCACTCCCTTTCGCCTTACCCCAAGGCTAAAGAGGAGGAAAATGTGGTTCCGTAGATCTCAGAAGTCTTACCCCTCACAGCAGGACGATCCCCTTCCAGAGGCAGGGAGGAAATTCATCCGAAGACGCCCGTCCCAGAGGCGGCAGATGCCCTCGCAACACTGGAGACCGCGAGTCCTTTCGTGGCTCTTCAGCCTTTCACAGTCCCTGAGGGATTGCCCGACTGTGCAGCTCCGGAGCCAGTCGGGGGTCGTTTTTCGAAGCACCTAAAAGCCTGGGAAGGTATCACTCAGGACCGATGGGTACTTCGAATTATCGCCGGAGGTTACACCATCCCTTTCTCTCACTCTCCACCTCAGTCCAAAAAAATCCCGGACCCGCCACCCAGTCAACGGGAAACTGCAGCCTCAGAAGTTTCAAAGCTGCTGCAAAACAGCCTACCTCGACCTGGCAAAGGCCTTCGACACAATACCCCACTCAGGTATCATCGAAAAACTCATCAGCTTGAATGTAAACCCATACATCACAAGATGGGTTGCAAACTGGCTAAGTGACAGAACCCACAGGGTCAGAGTTGCTGGAGCCATGTCAGACTCAAAGCCTGTCACAAGTGGTGTCCCACAGGGCTCAGTCCTGGGTCCACTCTTGTTCGGCATCTACTTTTCTGAAGTACAAGCAAACACAGGAGGGTTATGGCTGACAAAGTTTGCAGATGACTGCAAACTGAGCGCCATAGTCGAAAACACATCTGACACAGATATCCTCCAGAAGGGCCTCACAGAAGCGGATAACTGGTGCCAGAGCCATGGCCTGAAGTTAAACGCCAAAAATGCATAGTCATACCCTTCGGGAAAAACAAGGTTACCCTAGCTACCATATAGGTGGCAATCCACTGAGCACAGAAAAAGTCATCAGGGATCTGGGGACCCAGGTTGACAGTAGCCTTCGTTGACACTCATGTTGCTAACGTAGTTAGGAAAACCTTCTATATCGCCCACCTGATCATGAAGGGATTCACATCTAGATCAAGGGAGGTCATCGTCCCCTGTACTCATCACTCATTAGACCTATGATTGAGTACAATGCCCGTTGAATGTATCTGACCAGACACCTGCTGCAGCTTGAAAGGCCCCAAAAGTTCCTCACCAAAAGGATAAAGGGTCTCAAAATATGTCTTATGCTGCCCGACTGAAAGAACTCCAGCTCTATTCAGTCTCATACCGCTTGCTCAGAGGTGACCTGTGCCTGACATATAAGGCCATGTCAAACCCAGATTTGATGAATATGCTTCACCTCAAAAATCTAGATCCCTCAGAACCACAAGGCGGAGACTAAACCCTTGCCACGGTTATAAATAGAGCGTGCTGGAGGGACAGATTCATCACCCAGAGACTCCTATGCTGTGGAACAAAATCGGTACATGTGAGGCAGAGCACCTCTCTGGCCTTGTTCAAGAGGAATCTTGACCAATGGATGGGAGATTGCAGATATACCCCAGGGATTACTTCAGTGTCACTGCTTGACAGAGGCACAGCAAAATGATAGGCATAGTTTTTATTCAAACTAAAGGGGTGGCGAAAGCCACATAACTATGGGCTAGGCTTATAAATGCCCTTGGGCAGATAGCCTAGTATGAACCTATGAACCTATAAAAAGGAGTCATCCAACCGGTCCCCGCAGACCAGATTGGATTAGGGACTTACTCAAGATTCTTTTTGGTGCCAAAAAAGACCGGGGACTTGAGACCCATTCTGGATCTCAGCATTCTAAACCATTCTGTGCTCCATAGATCTCAAGGACGCTTATTACCATATCATGGTACATCAAGCGTCCAGGAGACATCTGCGCTTCAGCCTAGGAGGCAGTCATTTTCAGTTCCGCGCGCTGCCCTTTGGTCTCACCACAGCCCCCAGGGTGTTCACCAAATGTTTGGCGGTCGTGACTGCTCACCTGAGAAGTCTAGGATTCCAGGTGTTTCCGTATCTAGACGACTGGCTCCTAACTGCCACCTCCAAGCATCTACTATTGCGGAGCCTACAAGCCACTATTTCACTGGGCAATTCCCTTGGAATCACCTTCAATTGGCCAAAGTCTGTGTTGCTGCCATCTCAACGCATAAGATTCATAGGGGTAGAGATAGACTCAAACCGAATGCGGGTCTATCTACCTACAGACAGGATGCAAACTATACAGGCTCAAGTTCGAGCTTTACTTCCCAGATCCAAAGCCCCAGCCAGAATGGTCCTGCAGCTATTGGGATCCATGTCCGCCACGGTTCTTCTAGTCCCCCTGGCAAGGTTGCACATGAGAATTCTCCAGTGGCTTCTTTCAGCTCAGTGGTCCTTTCAGGAACTCCCTCTCAGTCACCTCATATGGATCACGGAAACCTGCAAACGGGACCTTCGCTGGTGGCTAGTACCCACCAATTTGGATCAGGGACGACCCTTTGTTCCACCCCCTCCTGTGGCCACTTTGACCACGGACGCCTCCCAGATTGGGTGGGGGGGGGCATTCCCTGGGCAGGTCAGTCCAAGGCAGATGGCACCCAAAAGAGACCCTACTTCATATCAACATCCTAGAAATGAGGACGGTGCTTCTGTCCCTTCAAGCCCTTCACGATTACCTTCCCCAGGGCGTAATTGCCGTTCACTCAGACAACATGTCAGTTGTCTGGTACCTGAACAAACAGGGAGGGACCAGATCCTATCCCCTTTGCAGAGAGGCCATGAGAGTTTGGGAATGGGCAGTGTCGACCAAATGCATTCTAGTGGCTACTCATATCCCGGGCAAGTCCAATGTGATAGCCGACAGACTGAGCAGAACCATCCTCTCTCCTCACGAATGGTCTCTGAACATTACAGTGGCAAATCAGATTTTCAGCAAATGGGGAGTTCCGTGCTGCGACCTCTTCGCGACTCCACTGAATGCGAAGTGCAAAAACTTCTTCTCCCTAACCCCGGCTCCGGGGAAGAGCCCCATGGACGCACTAGCCCGTCCTTGGCCCACCGGCTTGCTTTATGCCTTCCCCCCAGTTCCTCTCCTTCCCAGGGTGATCCAAAAGGCATCCCTCTTGGGGAGCAAAATTATCTTAGTTGCTCCTTACTGGCCTCGTCAAGTATGGTTCCCTTATCTTCGGAAATATGCTATGGAAGGTCCATGGTTTCTGGATCAGATCCCAGATCTTTTGGTTCATCAGTCGGGACTATTCCACCAGTCCCTACACACCTTAAAATTGACGGCTTGGCTCCTCCTCTTCTGACTATAGTCAGGAGTCATACATTGGATCCAGAAGTTGTACACATCTTATCTTCAGCCCACAAGTCTGCTACAAAGAAATTGTATTCTAGCAAATGGAAAAGATTCGCTATTTGGGCTCAACTCCGGGGCCTGGATCCCATCACTATTCCCGTATCAGAAGTACTGACATTTCTAACTTCTCTTTTCAATCAAGGCTCTTCGGTCTCTACCATCAAGGTTCAATTGGCAGCTATTTCCAATTTTCACGAATCTATAAACCCACCTTTAATGAGCAACAGATTGTGTAAGACCTTCTTGAAAGGTGCTGCGCTTTTAAGACCTCCGATTTCTCATCCTGCTCCTCCATGTGATCTCGATGTGGTGTTACGCGCCTTAACTTCCTCCCCCTTCGAACCGGCAGCGACATGTGATTTAAAATTTCTATCATGGAAAACTGCCTTTCTGGTGGTGATTACTTCTGCCAGAAGGGTTTCAGAGCTTCAAGCTTTGTCTGTAAAACCTCCGTACTTGGTTTTTCATAAAGATAGAGTATCTCTCAGGCCAAATCCCTCCTTTGTCCCTAAAGTTTGTTCCAGTTTCTGCCTGCAACAATCATTAGAACTTCAAGTCTTTTTTCCGAAGTATTCTAACAAAGCGGAATTCATATTCCACACATTAGATGTCCACAGGCAGTTGCGTTTTTATTTAGATAGGACCAAACAAACAAGGAAAACAGATCAGTTGTTTGTATCCTTTGCGGACAATAAATTGGGCAAAGCCATCACAAAGGTCACTATTGCCAAATGGATCAGGGACTGTATCACTCAAGCTTATTCTTATTCTAATAAAGAGCTTACCCCTTCTGTCAAAGCTCATTCTACAAGGGCTATGGCTACTTCGATAGCATTTCATTCTAAGCTTGCCATTAGTGACATTTGTGCCGCGGCTACATGGTCTTCCCCGCACACTTCATTTCCCACTACAAATTGGATGTGGCATCTAGAGGACGAGCTTCATTTGGTTCCACAGTGCTCAGGAGTGTTTTCCAATGAGCCACCCAGGATTTAGGTGCTAGGGACGCTGTCCCATCAGTATTGAATGTAGGCGAGATAGGATCACATAACATCTTTTAGTTATGTACTTACCATAACTTTAGATGTTTGGGATCCATCTCGCTTCATCTAATAACCACCCTCCTTCCCCTTCCTTGGAGATCAGAGGACATCTGAAATTCTGTATCCTGTTGTTTCATCTTGAAACATCTAACAATGTTATATAAACAAGTTGTGCATGTGTGCATGAATGTGGACAAACAAGATCTGGGGGATTAGTGGTGGTGCATCCTGGGATAAGAAATAGCTCAGCCAATAAGAGGCCTCGCTCTATAGCATAGCGTGCCGAGTCGGAGCCGAGGGATCGGCTCCGAGCCCATCAGTATTGAATGTAGGCGAGATGGATCCCAAACATCTAAAGTTATGGTAAGTACATAACTAAAAGTTACTTGATGCACCTTTGGAAAAACAGAAGCTTTTTGGTGCTAATGCACAAGATGTATTGAAATCCATAGAGGAAAAAGCAAAGTCAGTACAGACAGTCAAGGATTTCCTTCAGGTTCAGCCACCCAGATTCAGCAGAAACTGGCCTTCAAAGAATTGGTCCTTCCCCGGTTCAGACAGATTTCAAAGGGGAAAAAGCAGACGTGCCCGAGGTAGAGGGCAATACCGAGGATCTGACAGGGGACGCCAATGGCAACCTCCAAATCAAAGAAGTGGTATGGCCAGTTCAGCTGCACCACAAGGACAATCGCAATGACTTGATTTTCATTCCGCCTACAAAGGTTCAAAGAGAAGCACCCTTGGGCGGAAAATTATCTTTATTCTCTCAAAACTGGCATATCTTAACCAAGGACAACTGGATTCTGGATT
This sequence comes from Protopterus annectens, assembly GCF_019279795.1. Taxonomy (NCBI): domain Eukaryota; kingdom Metazoa; phylum Chordata; order Ceratodontiformes; family Protopteridae; genus Protopterus; species Protopterus annectens. The sequence continues at coordinate 243,413,152 of NC_056747.1, read as the reverse complement.
TGCTAGACAAAGGTTACAGATTCCACTTCCACACATTACCAATAAGACAAGGCATGCCAAACCTGCCACATCATCAAAGGGCAGAGGCACTCTCTCAAGTTTCCAAGCTGTTAAGTATAAAAGCAATAGAAAGGGTTCCTCCTCAGGAGCAAGGCCAGGGATTATATTCAAGGCTGTTCCTTGTCCCAAGAAAAGAAAGCAAATGGAGACCCATACTGGACTTGTCATCTCTAAACACTTTTCTCATAGTGCCAAAGTTCAAAATGCTGACGTTGCAGCAGCTCCTTCCCGTGCTGGGCAAGGGGTCTTGGCTGGTCACTCTGGACCTCAAGGAGGCATACCTGCATGTCCCAATCAGACAAAGCTGCAGAAGATACCTCAGATTTCTTGCAGGGACAGAGCATTATCAATTCTCAGCATTGCTGTTTGGCTTATCTACTGTGCCCAGAGTGTTCACGAAATGCCTGGCATCAGTAGTGGCACACTGCAGACTGCAGGGGATTCAAATATACCCCTACTTGGACGACTGCCTCATACAAGCAGACAACAAACAAACCTTAAAAGAAAATTTGGACTATGTCATGCATCTACCTGCAGTCCTTGGGATACACGGCCAACATTCAGAAGTCAAAACTACTGCCATCCCAACAGATAATATTCTTAGGAGCCAAACTGGACACAGAAAAACAAATGGCCTACCTCACAGAGGAAAAACAGCAGCAGTTACCAGAGTACTTCAAAGGCCTATCAAAACTCTCCCAGCTGACTGCAAGGAAAATCCTGCAGGCCCTGGGATTCATGGCATCTTGCATTCTTCTGATACCTTTGGCAAGACTTCATATGAGAAAGCTGCAATGGTATTTAAAAAACTTATGGTCTCAACACAGCCAAAGCCTAGAGGACATAATCCCACTTATTCCATGTCTGCAAAAAAGAATTTTTATGGTGGGCCCAAGCCAGTCCGCAAAACAAAGGCATGGCTTTCAACAGACCTCAAGCAGACCAAATGATTACAACAGACGCCTCAGACCATGGATGGACATGGAGGACAGATGCATTCAAGGGCAATGGACCCCAAAGGAAAGACATCTGCACATAAACCAAAAGGAAATGTTGGCAGTGATACATGCAATTGAGACTTTCGAAAAATCACTACAACAAGGGCATTTACTGATAAGGACAGACAACACCACTGTCATGTGGTACATAAACAAGCAGGGAGGCACTCATTCTTATCCCCTCTGCAGACTAACAATGCTTCTCTGGGAAAAATCTCTGAGCCTGAAAATACATTTACAATCCCAGTTTGTACCAGGCAAGGACAATGTACTGGCGGACAACCTGAGCAGAATTTTCATGGATCCACACGAATGGATGCTGCATCCTCACATTTTCTCTCAACTGACAAAGACCGGATATAGATCTTTTCACCTCCTACTTAAATCATCACCTGAGAAAGTTTTGCACAAGGACTCACCATCCTCTAGCCTGGAAGACGGATGCCCTCTCCTTCAGCTGGAATTCTCTAAAAATTTATCCATTCCCCCCTCTGCCTCTGCTGACCAAGGTGATACTGAAGATCAAAGCAGGACAACCAACAGGTATTTTGATAGCTCCAGACTGGCCAAGGCAGCACTGGTACCCATTGCTATTGACCATAACGCGGACCAAACCATGGCCTCTGACCCTATGGCCCCTGCTTCTAACACAACACAATTACAGGACTGTACATCAAGACCTGAAATCATTACATCTGACAGCCTGGAGGCTAACATGATTTCTCCACCTAATTCTCTATCAAAATCGGTTCAAGAAATCCTGCTGGAAGCACGCAGACCTTCCACAAGAAAAACATATTCAGCCAAATGGAAGAGATTCAGCATCTGGAATGCCAACAGGGTCAGGACACAGCATTGAGTATACCTCAGATTTTAGAATACTTGGCAGAACTACTTCATACTGGGCTTTCATACTCTTCAATAAAGATTCATGCCTCAGCAATCTCAGCAAAATACAACTGTGACCCTCAGTGTTTTCTCATCCTTTGCTAAGACAGTTTCTAAGAGGAATAAAGAATATCAAACCTCCCAGAAAACAGCCAGTACCTGCATGGGACCTCAATTATGTGTTGGAAAAATTAACTCTTCCTCCATTTGAGCCAGCAGCAAGTTCAGAAATGCAATTTCTTTCATGGAAGACGGCCTTCTTGTTGGCAGTCGCATCTGCAAGAAGAGTTTCGGAGATACAGGCACTCATGGCAGTGCCTCCCTTCCTCATTTTTCATCAAGACAGAGTTTCTGTAAGAACCAGTGCTACATTCATGCCCAAAGTTATTTCCAGGGTGTCTCTAAATCAAGCTATTCACCTGCCTGCATTCTTCCCCAATCCTCAAAATAGGGGGGGAAAGCTACTGCATACTTTGGACATACACAGACAACTACGTTACTACTTGGACAGAACTAAGGCCACCAGAAAGTCTGACCAACTGTTTGTAGCCTATGCTGCTGGAGTGCAAGGAAAAGCAATCTCCAAACAAACAATTTCAAAATGGATTGGACATTGCATCAGATTCTGCTATTCTTTCCATGGAAAAGGTGTGCCAGCCAATATTAGGCCACATTCCACCAGAGCTATGGCCACTTCCACAGCTTTCCTAAGAGGAGTGGCAACAAAGGGCATTTTAGAGGCTACTACATGGAGCTCCGTGCATACATTTACCAAGCACTACAACCTGCCCCTATATTCCAGATCCCGAGCAGGCTTTGCTTCGGCAGTCCTGCAGGGGATTTTAGCTACACCATCCTTATCATAGTTCCATCCACCCGCATCTTGGCTATGGTATTCAACCCATATGTTATGACTGCAGTTGCATTCTTGAAGGACATAGTACAGTTTTGTACCTACCATAAATGTAGATGTCCGATAGATATGCAACTGCAGTCGGATTTTCCCTCCCTCCTACCCCTCTGTATCCTTCTTTTTGGGTCCATACTCCTTTTCCCATTAGCTGGGGTATTCCTATGGTGTATCTGTTTATTACTGTTGTGCATGTTTGGGATTATTTTTATCCGTTTACCAAATTTAGCCTTCCTAGGAGGGCACCTGGCATCTGGGGCAAGAAACACTGACGAAGATGGCGTCGGCCGATGCCTTTATACTCCAGCCGAGGTGACGTCGGAGAGGAGGCGACACCAGCCGACGCCGGACCCAGACTTTGGAATTCGGCCGACCGAGGGCTGCCTGAGGCAGGACAACCCATATGTTATGACTGCAGTTGCATATCTATCGGACATCTACATTTATGGTATGTACAAAACTGTACTTTCTTCACTGTGGTCTTTTTTGTTTGGGGTGGGGGCGGGATGTGGATTTCCAGTGAGATTAGTTTATGATCAGATCTCACCAATGAGGGATATACTTCCGTTGTGGAGCATTTTGTCCCCATGTTTGTGATAATGAGATCTAGTATATTTTCTCCTCTCGTGGGAACAGTGACTAGCTGTTCCATGGCATTTGAATTTATGAACTCCAGGAACCGTTGGGCTAGAAAGTTAGGGCTTGAGTAATGTTCCCAGTCTATATTCGGGTAGTTGAAGTCACCCAATATGATGGTGTTTGGAGATACATTTATACCCTCCAGTGTCTTAAGGAAGGCTGTGTGGGGTTCCTGAGTTTGAGAGGATGGCCTGTAGCATGCTACAATTTGTAGAGCAGTTTGCTTCACCAACCTTGGATTCTGGATCAAACTCCAGACCTCCTGTCATAGGATCATAGAAGCTTACTTGGCTATTGGCCCTGATGCCTTTATAAGCCTAGCCAAGAGTTTAGCCCATGTTTAGACAAGTCAGCACCCAAAGCTCCTGTCCAGCAGGGACACAGGTGGAATCTCAGGAGTGTATTTTCTGTTTCCCATCCAGTTATCCAGGTTGCGCTTAAAAAGGGATAATGAGGTACTCTGCTTGAAGTGGAGAGGAAGTCTGTTCCACAGATGGGATTCTCTGGGGGACACATCTGTCTCACTCAACAGGCATGATTCATCCAGATATAACCAACCTCAGGCTGATTGCCTGGCTTCTCCATTTCCATTAATTGCCAGACATCCTATGTTCTCTTATCCTGTCCGTCATATACTTTTATCTTATAAACCGTCTACCAGAAAACTCTTTTCCAGAAAATGGAAGAGGATTGTTTACTGGGCTCATCAAAATATTGATCCCTTTTCAGCCCTGATACATACCATTCTTGAATTTTTGACACATCTTTTTAAAGAAAGAACTAGTGCATCTATAGTTAAACTTCATTTAGCAGCGATATCAAATTTTCACATTGGTTTTGATGTGCATGTCATAAATTGAGCAAAGCCTTCCTGAAAGGCACTCTTTTTTTCTCAGACCCCTTTTAAAGATTCTACTCCCCCATGGGACTTGAATCTGTTATTGCAGGCTCTTAACTCGGGGCCCCTTCAAACCAGCAGCTGCATGTGAACTGAAATACGTTTCTTGGAAAACAATTTTTCTGGTAGCTGTTACCTCTGCCAGACGAATTTCTGAGATTCAAGCATTGTCCTTTAAACCACCATACTTGATTTTTCGTAAGGATAGAGTTGCATTACGGACTAATGCAACCTTTCTTCCTAAGGTGGTGTCAGAATCTAATATCTATCAAGCCATTAATTTAGCAGTATTCTTTCCTAAATTTGCTACAAAGGTGAATACATGTTACATTTATTAGATGTCCACAGACAATTCTGTTTTTGCCTACATAGAACAAAAGATTTAAGAAGACCTGACCAATTGTTTAATTTGCGGAAGTAAACTTGGGAAAAACGGTTACCATAGTTATGTTCTCTAGGTGGCTAACTGATTGTATTTCATTTGTTTATAACAAAGTGGGCATTACTGTACCAAAACTTAAGAGCCTATTAGATCTATGGCCACCTTTTCAGTGTTTCAGTCCAGAATGTCCATGCATGATGTATGTGCAGCAGTAACTTGTGCTACTCCTCATACCTTTATTACCCATTACAAATTGGAGCTGGTGTCCAGAGGTAGAGCATCATTTGGTTCAGTGATGCTCGGGAATATCCTTTCTAGAGTCCACCTTGGATTTTAGGTAGCTGGGGACTTTATCCCATCAGTGGAGGATAGAATGAAGATTGACAACATCAGATAACGAGGCTATGTACTCACCATAACATTCCATCTGCCTTCTCCACTTTAATTGTTCCTCAACCCCCCCACCCCATCCTATATAAGCTTCTGGAAGAATGAGTAGATGTTCTTCGTGTTTCACTGTTGCAGTCATTACATTTGGGTAATCTGCTCGCAGGTTACCCTCAGTTGGCGTGATTAACAAAGTCTTGGGTCCTGCATCAGTTGCATGCAATGTGATGACTGTAACAGTGAATACACTCGAACATCTACATTTATGGTACGTGTACACAACTGTACTTTACAGCACATGGCTATCCTTAATATTGAGCTCCAGATGTATTCTTCTTCCTATTTGACTATAAATATTTATTTTCTTCTAAAGTCAACAAGCAAGATCTGACGTACTTGGGGTTTATGCATTATGGGTAAGGGAGAAGCTCGATAGTTTTTTTGGTTGCCGCAAGCTTTAACAATGGCCAAATCAGATCCGAGGGATCAGATCTGAACCCATCAGTTCAGGACGAATGAAAATGGACCGCACAGATTTAACATTATGGTGAGTACACAACTTCTTTTTTCAACTTGTTGCCAAGTCCTAGTTGCAGTAAATGTTGGCACAAGGTACCTGCATGGAGCTGGCACTGTGTACATTATTGCTGTATTCAGACCATCACTGTAGCAAGTAAAGGTGGGCAAATGTATATGGTAATTGTTTGGCTTATATTGGATAAGGTGGTATTTTAACACCCTTTCAAACTGTATTTCGAGTGAGACTTCAGGATAGTTGTATGTATGTTTTCTTACTAAAACAGTGTGTAACATCAATCGGTACTCTTTTTAATCCTTTGTTTTGTGTGACATTTAGCCAGTGTTTTCTCAGCAAACAGGTTAAAAAAAACTCTTCAAAAAACTGCCTTTCTATATTATTGTGCAGAAAATGCTTGAAGGAACTTGCAGGTGGGGTAAACAACTGGCGAAACTTAGTTGCATTTTTTTTCTTTTAGTAATCAGTTAGCCACATAGTCTTGTAGTTTTAAGAAACCGGCTACATGGCAGCAGATTTGTACAACCTGCTTTTGAAAATCTTGTTGGTCCCCATGGTGATTATGTGATAGCTCATATGCCTACATATAAAACACTTGAGGTAGACTTGGAATACAGAGCTCATGCATTAAGGTTCCTCTTCAAATGTTTTGATTGGGTAATCGTGTCAACAGTCAGCAAGATTTTCTGAAAGATCTTTTGCCAGTGGAATGATATATATCCATGACCGACTTTTCTGTTCTGTCATTCTTAACTTTCAGCCCATGTTTAATTTAATCTTGCACAAAGATAAAATCTTAATAACGAGTGTCTAATTATCTTATTTTTGTTGTGTCAGTGGGTAATTATTTGCTTGCCTAGTACAATAGTTGTACTAGCCAAATAATGTAGCCAACTTTTGTTTTATTACTATACCGTGTAAGGAGTCAAATTGGTTACTTTTAGCATATGGCTTCTGTACTTTCCTAATAACCTGTAGCCATTTGACTGAAAAGCAGATGCTCTGATCTGCAGAAATGTTTTTCTCTTGCATGCATGTGTGCTGTTTTTCCGTTTTTTTTTTTTTTTTTTATGTCTCCAAGATTTTTGAAGGAAACCATATATAGCTTTGGGAAGGGGTAACAATACACAATGTCTATAACGCAGTTCAGTGTTTTATTTTGTTTATTATAGCACTTGCAGTGGGAATAGGCCACCTACAGCAGCAAATTTGAAATACATTGCTGTGGTTATTTTAATTCCATTTTTGGTGATCACACATTCCAGATGATTAGCAGGTGGGATGGTCTGCTGAATAAATCAAAGGGCAATTGAATGATGAACAGTAAAGTGATTGTGTGTGTCTGTGTCTTGCACATTTTTTTTCTCAATGAGATGTTTGAAAATTGGCATTTTGCATGGCAGTGTGACAAAGAGAGAAAGGGCACATCACTTTTGAATGATTACTGATAGAAATTTCTAAATAATGTTGTGCGGTGGTCAACGCATATTTTCTAAATAATGTTGTGCGGTGGTCAACGTGGAGGCTATGAATTTCCCAGTGATGTAGACATACAGTTGAAATATTCAGTAACTCAAGTTTCAGAAAACCAAAGCTGAAAACATAAGATCAGAAAAAAAAAGCTGAAAATATAAGATCAGAAAACCAAAGCTGAAAACATAAAATTATAAACGTGTTACAGTTTTGATGGGGACAGCTTCTCTGAGCATTGTGGCCATTGTGGTTGTGTGAAGCCATTACAGTTTAAAAATTATGTATCCTCTGAGAATGGGGCACTTTCCACTGGGGCACTATGTGTGCAAAAGGAGCAGAAGCTTGTGATTGTACCAAACACTGTGAAGGTACACTACATAATTTAGTATTTCGAATTTTTAATTAAAATTCACAGTTTTCTTAATGCAGATGCCTTTAGCTTCATTTCATAACATACCTGCACGTTTTTACTTTTTCTTACAGAAAGTGAAAATTTATTATAAAATCTTAAATACAAAGCCTTTAACTCTCATCTCCTTCTTTCAACCTCTTCTTTGTCTGGTGTCCATTACAGCTAGGGAGTTTGAGAGCTGTGGGTTTCATGGCATCCACCATTCTTATGTTTCCTCTGGCCAGAGTCCACGTGAGAAAATTTCAGTGGTTTCTGAAGTCAGTGTGGCTTCAACATGGACATCTCTAGACTTTGTAGTTCCTCCTCTTCCTTGTCTTAAGAAGGAACTTCTTTGGTGGATCTGGTAGTTGTCTCTCAGTCTAGGTCTCCATTTTCATCCCCCTCTTCTCTCTAAGGAACTGTTCATAGACACTTCAGACGTGGGATGAGGAGCAGCTTTAGGCTCCTTGAAGGTACAGGGGTGTGATCGCCTCTTCAGCAGAAAGAGCACATCAGTGTCAAAGAGAAGAGGGCTCTTCTGCTGGCTCTTCAGGTTTTTCATCCTTTCTTCTCTCCAGGGCCTCTCCAGGTACTTGCAGACAATACCACAGTGAAGTAGTATATAAACAAATAGGGAGGACAAGATCTTTTCTTCTTTGTTGGTTGGCACTTCTGGTATGAGATTTTGCTGTCCATTATTGAGTGACTCTTCAGGGTCAAAGCATTGTGGCAAACAATCTGAACTGGTTCTTAACTCAATCCCCACGAATGGATACTTCACAGGGATGTGTTTCTGGACATTGTCCACCAGTGGGGTAGTCTTTATGTAGATCTGTTTGCCTCCCCTCTGAACAGACAACTGGCTTTATTTTGTGCCATAGTCTCAGGTCTTCTGATGTGGAAAGTGGATGTCCTGTCTTTTTCTTGGAAGGGGATGTTTCTTTATGCATTCCCTCCCCTTGCTCTCATTCCAAAAGTCCTGTTCAGAATTCAACAGGATGCTCCCAGGGTCTTGTTAGTTACTCGCTTTTGGCCGCGAAAGCATTGGTTTCCTCTTCTGCATTCAGCCAAGGGCAGTCGACACAAGTTACCTCACAGGGTGGACCTGCTCACACAAGACAAGGAATCTCTCATCCATCCCTACCAGTCCACTCTTCAACTGACACTGTGGGTGATAGGATTTTGATTCCACATAGACACTGTTTTCCTGAGGACCTGCTGAGGGTCCTGCAGGAGGCCAGGAAGCCTGCTACTAGGAAATCCTACTTGCCCAAATGGAAGAGGATTTCTGTTTGGTGTTTCTCTCTCTTTCTCTCTCCATAACCTGGACCCACATACTGTGGATGTTCCTCTGGTTGTTCTGTGTTATTTGTGTGAGTTGCTGAATGCTGGTTTTGTGTATTCTTCTGTTAAGGCCCACTTATCAACCATCTCTGCTTGTCTGCCTTTATGTCCTCCTTTGGCTTACAGATTTGAAGCTAAACAGTTTCTTAAAGGCGTTCTTCATATGAGACCTCCCAGAAAGCCTGTTCCTTCTCCCTGGGATCTTAATTTTGTTTTTGGACAAGTTCACTCAGGCTCCATTTACACCTGCTGCTTCAGCTTCTTTGCAACACTTTTTTTGGAAACTGTTCTTTTGTTTGCCCTTACTTCAGCCAGACAGGTCTCTGAACTTCAAGCCCTTTTATGGCTCGTCCTACTTTTTTGATATTTCATAAGGACAGGGTGTCCTTGTGTGTACTAATCCTTCTTTTATGCCTAAGGTGGTTAATGAGTTGTCACTTAATCAGTCTATTAATTTTCCTACATTTCCCCCTTCTGCAGTCTGCCAGTGAGAGGGTGCTGCATATTTTGAATGTGCATAGACAACCCAGATTTTATTTGGGTAAGACTAAGGCTGTTAAAAAAAATCTGATCAGTTTGTTTCTTTTCATCCTAGGTCCTTAGGATTAGCTGTATCCAAGCAAACTGTATTTCTTCTTAAATTTCAGAGGCTATTTTTTTTATATTTTTCATGGTAAAAGCCTTCCTTCTTCTGTAAAGGTTCATTCTACTAGAGCTATGGCTACTGGGTTGGATGCTAATTCTATTCTTGAAGCAGCTACCTAGACTTCTATGTATACTTCTGCCAAGCACTACAAGTTGGATGGTATCTTTAGAGCTGGTTTTACTAGGGTCGTTCTTCATGGCTTCTTAGAGGGCTCTGCTGTTCCTTCCTCCTCCCAAGTTTCTTCTTGAGCTTTGTCACTCTCCCATTAGTGAAAAATACTACAACTAGTGAATGGAAGGACATACTGGACTTGTGTAAAATCTTACATTAGATGTTCTTTCCTTCACTGTTGCAGTATTCACTTTCTCCCTCCTTCCCCCTAATCCTTTGCCTTCCTGGATGAACTGGTCACCTCCTGGGTTTCCTTAATCTGGTATTCCTACTGGGGCAATCAGTTCTGTGGATGGTACATCTGGACATAATTGTTATGCCCTACGCTATGCAAGCAGCATACATGTGACGTTTGGCGTACCTTAAAGCAACAGTAGGCTTTGCTGCACTTGGCTGGACATTGGGCTACACACAGCAGGGTCCGGATGGAGAGATGAAATGGGTCCGGATGTCGAGATGAAAGGGGTCCGGATGGAGAGATGAAAAGTCAGCAAGCAAAGGAGAGTAGTTGTGCCAAAATCGAATTCAGATCAAGAAAATTTTATCTCTTTGGAAAAAGAAGCCTCTGAGGAAGTGAAAAAATATAAACAACAAAGCCTAGAGATATTTGAAAAATATAAAAAAAATATGGACATGGGAAAGAAAGAAAGATTTGATATGGTGCAATATTTATGCAAAGGAGAAAGCCAAGTTAATTAATATACAGAAGGCAGTTGCAAAGATATTCGAAGAAAAATACTGGCAAAGGCATCCAGATATGGAAAATTTCACAATAAAAAGACTAAAAGCACAAGATTTAATGTAGAAAAGACTATTAGTAAAGCAGAAGTTAAAGAAATAGAAGTTGAAGTTATGGAGTGCCTGCGAAGTGAAGGATATAATGTAGAAGGTCTAAAACAGGCTACATCACAGCATGATGGAGTGAGTCCCCAGAATAAGGAAAAGCAAGAAGATCAGGAGACGTGAAGGAGAAATAAGGACAGGGGAAAGGAAAAGATTTAATATGGTGTAATATTTATGTAAAGGAGAAAGCAAAACGAACTAATATAAAAAGAGCAGCACTAAAGATTTGAAGAAAAATATAGGCAAAGGAATCCGGATATGGAAAACTTTACAATACAAAAAATAATAAGGTTAAAGTAGAAAAAGAGATTAGTAATGGAGAAGTCAAAGAAATAGAAACAGAGGTAATGGAACAGCTGCAAAGAGAAGGATTCCATGTAGAAAATCAAATGCAGAAAGCACCACAACAGGATAGAGCAATGGATATCCAAATTAAGGGAAAGCCAGTGGAACAGGAAGCAACAGGTCAGGTGCCATATCAAGATATTTTGGAGCCTTCCACAGGAAACCAGTATAAAAATTCACTTGAAGCTAGACAGGAAGGAAAGAAACAGTAAACTGTGGAAACTCTGATGCAGTCAATGTTGAGGAGTGATAGGCCAGTGAGTTCCCATATGACAGAACAATAGATGACACGAGATGATATTGAAGAGAATGTGCCACAAGAAGATGCTATAGAACTCTCTATAGAATGCCAGCAGGAAATGGAAAACAAGGGATGTGCCCTCAGTATGGAAGAAAAGGAGTTGATAAGAGTTGTTTGATTTAATAGACAAAGACAGATATATCAAGATCAGTGAGAGAAATAGACTGCAGAAGATTAATAAAACCGCAAAAGTCAGAAGCTTGATAAAACAAATGAACATAGTAATTAGGACTGTCCATAGAAACCCGTGCGATATAAATAAATAGATAAGTAAACAATATATTACTGTGCTGCTAAATTAATAACTGATAAAATTCTACCACAGGAACATAGGGTAGCGAGGGAAAAGAGGGGGTGAAAGCGAATACCATCATGGAAATATCAAATAGAGAAAACTATAAAGCAGCTAAGACAAGAAGTGTCATTGTTAGAGGATTATAGAAGAGGGAACAGATCAACAAAAATATTAGATAGATGTGATAAAAGCAATGCGCAGTATTAGAGCAGACCAGGATCTATTATGGAGGATAAATTAAAAATTTCAAAACAGACGGAAAGACTTAGAAGATACGAAGATAAATATAAGGGAAAAGTACAAAATAAGCAATTTACTGATGACCCAAAAAAGTTTTATAGAGAATTGGGAAGTAAGGTAAAAGGAATTGATAGACCGCCAAAAAAAAAGGAAGTAGATGCATTTTAGAGAAATATCTGTGAAGATCCTGTGGAACATAACAAAGATGCTAAATGGATAGAAGAAGTAAAAGAAAGAATAAAGTTTAAAGGTACAGGATTTGAAATGGGATGAAATGACAGCTAAAGAGATTGAAACAAAGTTGGGAAAAGGCTCTAATTGGAAAATTCCAGGCCCAGATGCAGTACTTAACTTTTGGCTTAAAGTATTAACTTCTTTACATGAGGCTCTAGCCACGAGTAAGAACTATTTATATGCACACCCCGAACAGGCACCGCACTGGTTAACAACAGGAAAAACAATGCTCTTACTTAAGAGTGAACCTGCAAGCTACCCTAAAAATTATAGACCAATAACTTGTCTTCCAGTGATGTATAAACTATACACAGGGGTTAACGCCGACAGAGTTTATAGTCATTTAGAAGAAAATTCAATTATGGCAGTAGAACAAAAGGTCAATAAAAAGTCATATGGAACAAAGGATCATTTGTTGTTAAATAAAGTTATAGTGGAGAACTGTAAGAAAGGGAAGAATCTAAGTATGGCATAGATTGACTTTAAAAAAACATTTGATAGTATCCCACATTCATGGATAAAAGAGTGCTTAAAAATGTATAAGGTACATCCTACACTGATTGATTACATTACAGTAACCATGAAACAGTGGCAGATGCAATTAAGCCATGATAAAGGACAGATTATTATCCCAGGGATAAAAATCCAAAGGGGGATATTCCAGGGTAACTCCCTGTCACCGTTGCTATTTTGCCTTGCCATTAATCCATTAAGCTGTTTACTTAACAGCTTAGGTCATGGCTACAATTTGGCTTCTAGAAACTAACAAAGTCTAGTGACTTCTCATTTTCTCTTTGTTGATAATTTAAAACTGTATAGCTCATCAGATGAGGAACTGAAAGCACAGCTGCAGGTTGTCAAAACTTTTTCAGATGATATTAGTATGTCATTTGACCTTGATAAATGTGCAAAAGCAGCCTTTTAAAAAAGGAAAACTGCAGCACCAGGAAGATATCAGTTTGGGACAAGGATGTGATATAAAAGAAGTACTTGGGAATTGATGAAGGATCAGCAATAAAACATGAACAAATGCGAATAAAGCTTAGTAAGGAATACTTTAGAAGACTTAAATTAATCCTGAAAACAGCACTGACATCTCATCTAGGAACAAGATCCAAGCCATAAATCAATTTGCTCTTCCTGCCCTAACTTAGAGTTTTGGAATGATTGATTGGCCCCAAAAAGTGTTGGATCGATTGGATATTAAAACAAGAAGGATGCTTCATGCACATCAAATGGTTTAAAATCTGTGTATACCAAGATTATATATTCCCAGTTCTGAAGGAGGTATGGGCCTCCTTGAAATTGATTACACGTATAGCTCTGCAGTCATGGGACTTCACACATATTTACTGACCTCACAAGATCGAAATGTAGTGAAAGTTTTGAAACATGAGGAGAATAAATCTAAGATGACATCTCTGCTTAATTTAGCAGAAGCATATCGACATCAAGCAGGAATGGAAATCAAACCAGAAGTGGATAAAAATCAGGCAGCAACTGAATGTGCTAAAAAACAAAAGAAAGAATATAAGGTGAAGGACCAGATGAGAAGGTAAGAAATGTGGAAAAAAAATATAGTTGCAAGTATAGCAAACTTCTGGAAGAGCCTCATGTTGATCAAGAACGAACGCAGGAGTGGTTAAGCAGAGGTGAATTCACATCGAGAAATGAAAGGTTAATATTGGCAGCCCAAGACAGTGGATTACGTACACGCTGGTTTACAAAGTCCATTGAACATGTGGAAGAAACAGATATATGTAGGTTTTGCAAAACCGAATTAGAAACAGTCACACACCTTGTTGCTGGCTGCGACGCACTAATGGCAGAGGGACTGTACACTGAAAGGCATAATAATGTGGCGAGACTGTTACGCTGTAGATTGTGCAAACATAATGGTATCAAAGTGGCTGAAAAACATTGGAAACATGAGCCACAAAGAATCATAGAAAATGATAATGTTTATATCACATGGGATCACCCAATACCAACGGTTCAAAAGATAGATGCTAGAAAACCAGATATAGTGGTCCAGGAAAAGAAGACAAAAGTAGCATTGATCATTGAAATCGCCACACCCAGTGACTACAGTGTCTTGCGTACAGAGACACACAAAGTCATAAAATACGTTGATCTGCAGGCAGAAACGAGAGCCATATGGAAGAAAGATACCCAGACAGTTCCAGTAGTAGAAGGAGCAACTGGTCTTATAAAAAAGAATTTACAATCTTATTTAGATATGTTACCAATTTCTGTAACACCGTCCGAATCCCAGAAGGAGTCATTACTGGGCCCATTGTGGATGCTGCGAAGAGCACTTTTGTCTAACATCAAAGAGTGAAACAATACTAATTTCATGAACTTTAATTGTACTTTGACTTAGGAATGGGGGTCCATTCCCGTCATGGTATTAGAAACCCAAAAGACATGGAGAAATTAAAAACGGGAATTCTCATAAGTGAAGAATACTGCACCAGTGAAGGAAAGGACATGTAATGTTATGGTAAGATTTTACATAATTGTATATTTTGTCTCCTGGTTTTATTATTTTTGCTGCTGATGGATCTGCCTTCCCTTTGCTGGATTGTTGTTGTGATCCCTCTGATTGGCTTGACTTGCTTTAGGTGGGAATGTCCTTTGTTAGGAGGATGACTTTATCATATACCCCTCTTGAGGTACTGACATTAGGTCATCCAGTTGTAGGATTCCTGGTCTGGAATTTCTAGCATTTGTAATCTCTTGGGCTCTCAAGTGGCATTTACTAGGATGATCTCTGTTCTGCTGTCCTGAGATGTGTGTTTGTATGTATATGTATATGTAATATATATATATATATATATATATATATATATATATATATATATATATATATATATTGGGGGGGGGGGCTTTTCTCTCTCCAGGATTTTTCTCCTTTACAGTGGCATCTGTGCATTTGATTCTTAACTTAGGCATGGGAGTGGTATAGGCTGCAGGTAACCTTGGTTGCTGGCTGATATTTTGTAACCCCTCCTTTAGGGATGCTTGGGTTTCCAGCTTACCAGTTGGCTGAGGTCTGAGGGATTAGGGTTAGCATTCACCCCACATTCTGAAGTTTCTGGGCTGTGTGTGGGGGATGAGGCATGTGCTCGCCAGAGGTGCTGCTGTATCAGTTGTCCGCCCTTTGTGGAGGGGCTCTTTGGAGGTCAAAAGTCTTTGTATTAAGTGGCGTGGAGGTTCCTGGGGCTGCCAATGGATACGTGGGCCTCTGAGCTGGTCTTTGGTCTCTCTATAGCCAGACGTTGTCTAATCTCTTGCTTCCCTTAGCTGAGCTCTCAGTAACAGGAGTTCTGACTCCTGGGTGGTTTCATGGCTGTCCCCTTATGGAAACCACAAGTTCTTTTTCTGGAAAGCCCTGTTTTCTACATTGTCATTTTGTTGGATGGAATAAAGTCAGGTGCCTGGCCTTTGGGTCTGTCCCTTCAGTCTCTGAGGATAAGCAGCCTTGAGGCTGTTTGAAGTGCCTGCCACAGATTTCGGATGAAAGCCAGCAGCACCCAGAAAATGATGAAAGGGACCTTGGCAAAATACCTAGTAAAAGCTGGGAGATACCTTGTAGAAGGGAAAAACCTCCTAGACCAAGTCCAGGCCAAGTTACTCAGCATTTGTGGCACACAGTGCTTGATACTGTGTTTCTCTTCTTTCCTTGTCAACAACACTGAGTAGTCTTTTGCATAAGGTGTTTGTGTAGTTGAAACCGCTGAAAGCAGAGTAAATTTGTGTTCACACAATAGCTGACTTCTTCCAAGCCAGATTAATTTATTGGAAACAGTGTTTTAAAATACTTATGCACGTGATCAACCACCCACTGGAAACTTTTAAGGACAGTTCAAGGAAAGGGAATGTGCCTGCAAGGATGAAGTTGTCCAGAGGCCTCTTGGATGAAGTTACAATACCCCTACCTGCTTAGTCAGCAGTTTAGGGAGAGAACTGTTCCTAGCCAAGTCAGCATACTTCTGTAGTGTCTAGGGATATGGTTGTTATTTTTTGTGGATGTGCAGAGGAACTCTGCCTGCATATGCTTAGAAGTTTTTCCATCTTCATTAGTAACTCCCGTCTGTACTGGGCATTTTGCTGAGGCCTTTTTTTTTGTGTGGATATGCTGACTTCCATCAGGATTCTTCGGGAAGGCACTGGAAACTACTGCGGAGTTTTCTGGCTTAGTTTAAATGAGAGTGATTCTCCACAGGGATTGAGTGATACCTTGTACCACCATTGTTGACAAGAGGTGTTCAGATGGGATTTGATGCCTTTTACTGTATTTCACTTCACTGCAAAAAAACAATTAATTTCTTGCCCTTCGTCTCTGGTGAAAAGCAGGACTGAGGCCTAGCTGTAGCTGGTCAAGCAACTTACATTAGACAGGCTGCTTTCTGATCCTCTTTGGAATCTGTCTCCTTATGTGGGCCTTTTTCATCTTATAGACATTAGGTCATTGTCCAAAAAGCATTGTATCTGTGAATGTTTTCCTTCCTAGTGGTACTCTGTCCTCTGGCCAGCCCAGCTGTCTAGGCCTGCGTGGGCATATACCTCCTTTTCCCACTTCTGAGAAGAACATCTCTGTTCTTGGGCAGACATGTTTTCTGCCGCTTCCTTACAGGTGGTAAATTATGGGCCTTCTCTTCTCTGTCATGAGAACAGTACACTGTTTTTGGAATGTCCAAGAACAGCAACCATGATCCTTGAAAGGGCAAATTTGTGCGAAATGGGAATATATATACTAGTTCTGAAACTCTGCATATAAAATGTGCAACAGCAAGCGTCAGAAGGCTGTAGAGGCTGTGGACAGCCCGCATTCTGTGCATACTGCTTATCTTGACCTGGCTAAGGCTTTTGATACTAATCCCCATGTAGGAATTATTGAACAGATAGACAAACTAAATGTAAACCCCTGTGTTGTCTGCTAGACTGTAAATTTACTGTCGAACAGATCTGGCTTGAGCAAGTTGCAGGCAAATTCTTTGACAGTAAAATTATAATGAGTTTGTTGCCACAGTGATTCGTGCTAGGTCCCATTTGTTATGGATGTCTTCAAAATAAATGTCAGTGTCCTAGAGATGTGGTTGATCAGGTTTGCTGATTAATGCAAGCTGAATACTATCATCCACTGATTCTAAACAGCTCTAGCAAGGGTTGGAATGTGTGCATACCTGGTTTACTAAAAAGCCTGGAATTAAATGCAAAAAGCTACTCCCACCTCATAAATTGTACTAAGAGATGTGGCTACTTATGTGAACAACTCTGTCATATTCATTCATCATGTTTCCACCACAGTGAGAAAGTCATTCTGTTTAATTACCAGCTAATCACCAAGGGAGTATCTTCATGAGCCAAAGAAGTCATCATATTACTGTATTCTTCCTTAATCAGACCTATCACCGAATAACGTGCCTTATTTTGATATGTACATATCCAAGCATAGTGTACAGCTTAAAAGGCTTCAGAGATTTCTAACCAAAAAAATTAAAGGTGCTAGATCCTTCAACTATCCTGAAAGATTAACATGACTCTACTTAAGTCAGTATTACCAGATGTTTCTCTGTATCCTGTGACTAACTTTTCAAGTCATGAAAGACCAAGTCTTGTTTGACATTCTGTTTCTTCATCAAAGCAGCACATTTTCAAATACCCATGTTAGAAATGTAGACCTACACTGAAACATAAACAAAACTTATTGGAGAGACAGGTTCCTAATGCATCATATTCCTAGCATATGGAATAAGTTGCAACTACAGGTTCAGCAAAGTACTACTTCAGCTACCTTTAAGGCTAGGCTTGATGCCTGGATGTGCAGACACAAATTTATGCCAGGCTTATCAAGTAAGGTCCTGTTCAGTTTAGGAGGTAAGCAGCATTAATTGTTTGACAGGAGCTTTTTAGCTTGTTTTAAAGGTGTATATGGCTAAGCATCCCTTAGATTTGTTAGGCTTGTATTATCCCTGCGTTCTTATGCTCTTATAGCTGCCTCCCTTGCTTGCTTGCCCTGACTTTGGTAAGCTTGATGCTGCAGCTGTGTAGATCCATGATGCTCCCTTTCCATGTGACTTCTCTGTCAGTAGACATAGTTGAAACCTCTGGTTAAATTTTCCATAATACTCTGCCTTTTTGTCCAGAATGATACCACAATATAAGGACAAAATGATTGACCTAAAAAATTGGCTAAGCTTCTGGTGTCATTCAAAGGGGATTCCAGTGTCTGTCTGCCTAGCTCGACATGATTGACAGACCACGATGCTTTACCAGAGATGGTCTGCACCTGCCATCCCTGGGATTCAGGTTACTGGCTAAGGCTCTTGCCACCCCTATAGTGCCTTTTTTAGACAAAGTTCAGAGGACAAAACCACCACCGTAACCGATACAAGCATGCAAAATCTGAAGGTAATGCTACTCAATGCTAGAAGTCTAAACCTCAAAATGCACTCTCTTGAGGCACTCCTAAAAATGGAAAACATAGATATCTGTGCAGTAACTGAGACCTGGTTCAAGGCTCCAGAGAACACCCCTGCAATACCAGGCTACAATTCTTACCACACTTTTCGGCCACCAAACCAGGACCAAAACACTAAAGGTGGAGGAGTGTCCATATTCACCAAGGATATTCACCACCATGCTAGTTGCCCAACACAGTGCGTCTGAAATTCTCCAGGTGCAACTAACAGTAGGTAAGACTGCAATCCAAATTGCAGCTTGCTACAGATCCCCCACCATGCCCCCAGATTCTCACTATACCTTTCTAAACATACTGAAAAATATTAAGATGCAACCAAACACCCTAATACTGGGTGATTTCAACTGCCCTGCCATTAACTGGGAAAACTACTTGTGTACCAACACCTTTGCCCAACGGTGCTTGGAATTTATAAATTCCAGCGCCCTGGATCAACTAATCCATAGTCCAACCAGGGGCTCCAATATCCTAGACCTGGTCATTACCAACATGGGAAAACAATGTTCCACACCTATGGTCACCCCCTTGGTCAGGTTTGACCATAAGTTAATCACCCTTAACATCCACATCTCACCCCCAACCCCCCAATAAGGAAACCTCCATAAAAAACTTCTCCAAAGCCAACTTCATGCTACTCTAGTCAGAATTGACAAACATTGACACCCATGCAGACGGGAACTGAAAGTTCGACTGCTGAATCCTACACTAAGGCACTGTACGAGCACATCCACTCATGCATGAATCGTGCCATCCCAAATAGAACCAAGATGCTCTGCTCCAAAAAAAGGAGGCCAATCTGGTGGTCCCCTGCCATAAACAAACTTTACAACAAAAGGAAGAAACTGTTGCAGAAAAGAGGAAAATCCCAGGATGCAAAAAACTCCCTTACCAGCCTCAGTAAGAAGCTGAGATCCCTCATAAAATCCTCCAAGGCTAGTTATACGAAAATAAAATTGCCAAAGATTCCAAAGACAACCACAAGGAATTCTATAACTATGTCAAGAATCTAAATGGCAATGCTCTGAGCTACCACAGAATGACATTAAATGTACTAATCCCAGGGATATTGCCAATATCCTAGCAGATCAATTCAGTGCCAACTTCCCTTCCCTCTCACCCCCTAAATGGCCCATCTCAATACCGGAAGATTTCCAAATTCCGATAATAATGGCCACACAGGTAAAAAGTGCACTCTCCAAAGCTAAGAATACAGCATCCATGGGACCAGATGACATCCCAGGCTGTATACTACATGAACTACAAAATGAACTTGCACCTCACCTAAGTGTCATGTTTAATCTTAGCCTCACCTCATGCTTTGTACCCACTGAGTGGCGCACAGCTACAGTTATCCCATCTGAAGGGGGGATCCATCTTGGATCCCGGGAACTACTGCCCCATCAATCTGACGAGCGTGATCTGCAAGGCCATGGAACGTATTGTCATGGAACTTATAAACAAAGACATTGGCAACCTTCAAACACTGGACCCCACCCAGTTTGGGTTCATGAAGGGACGATCTTGTCTCCTGAACCTGATTGACTTCTTTGAATCAGTCTCCAGAGCCGTGGACGAGGGTAAGGCGGTCCACACAGCGTATCTGGACCTTGCCAAGGCTTTTGACACCATCCCCCACTCTGGAATCATAGATAGACTTACTAAGCTGGGCATTAATCCCTACGTCACTCGATGGGTTGCCAACCGGCTTACTGACAGAACCCACACTGTAAAAGTTGCTGACTCCAAATCCAGCTCCAGACAAGTGGAGTACCTCAGGTTTCAGTCCTGGGACCGCTCTTGTTTGGCATCTACTCTGAAGTACAGGCCAACACTAAGGGACTCTGGCTAACAAAGTTCACAGATGACTGCAAACTGGGAGCCATTACTAAATCCCCAAGTTATGTGGATACTCTACAAAAGGGCCTTACAGAAACAGATGCTTGGTGCCAGAGCCATGGGCTCAAGCTCAGTGCCAAGAAATGTATAGTTATCCCCTTTGGGGAAAAAACATGCACCAGTGAATTACCGCATAGGTGGCAGTACACTAAACACCGAAAGTGTGATAAGAGACTTAGGGACACAGGTGGACAGTGGTCTCACCTTCGATGACCACATCGCCACAACAGTCAGGAAATCCTTCTATGTGGCACACCTCATCACTAAGGGCTTTTCATCCAGAAAAAAGGAAGTCATTGTCCCACTGTACTCATCCCTCATTAGACCCATTATAGAGTACAATGCCCCATTTGGTATGTACCTCTCAAGACATCTGCAACAACTGGAAAGGCTGCAGAAATAACTCACTAAAAGAATCACAGGCCTAAAGCAGATTTCCTACTCTGACCGCCTTAAAAAACTCCAGGTATACTCTTGCATATCGTTTACTCTGAGGCGATCTCTGCTTAACATACAAGGCCATGTCAAACCCAGAGCTGTTGGGCATGTTACATTTAAAGAAATCCCAATCCCTCACAGCCACATGCTCCAGGGATCTAAACCTTGTCATCACAATAAACAAAACATGCTGGAGGGATAGGTCCCTGACCCAGAGACTCCCCAGACCTTGGAGTAGACTGCCCATATATGTCAAGCAGAGTGCCTTTTTGGCCCTCTTCAAAAGGAATCTTGACGATTGGATGGGAGATAGGAAATTCACCTCGGGGATCACATCAGTCGCCCTGCTAGACAGGGGTCCAGGGAAGTAAATAGTGTGGGAAGAAATAGCCAGGGAATTGTTATGGCTAGGCTTATAGGCCCTAGGGCCGATAGCCTAGCACCAACCTATGAACCATAGTTCCTTTCATCCTGGTGGTTTTACTGCATTTGATTCTTGGCAAAATGTAACCCTTCAAGGAGAGTTGTCTGCTTATATTTCAGCCCACTGCTGGACACACTAAGAAGGCTCATTAATGTTAGATGTACATATCTACAGAGAAGACCTGCCTGTGATGTTTTTTTTTCTTCCATGTTAATCTTTTTTTGCGTTTCCTAGGAAGAAAAAGAGCTGTTTGCTGCATAAAGATGAGTTTTGAGATTTACATAGTGTAACATCTAAAGTTGGATAGTTTGATATGTCTACTGTTACATTCATTTTGAATACCTTTTTATTCAGTTAGGTTTTCACTTTAGAGGTGTTTCTGGTTTTGACTAACAAGAGGATTTGTTTCAGGTATTGACAATGTGATGCTGAAAGAATTGAAGACTGAGGAATTTGTGCTTGAGACGAGCACCTTGCAGCTTCTGCAACCACTCATTCAGTGGGTTGGCGATTTTGTCCTTTACCTGCTCGCCAGTGTGCCTAACCAGGTGATTCTCCTTAAGTTTGTCTCTGAGTTGATATCCACTTTCACTGAATGTGGTACCTGTAAAGCCAAGAATAATATCATATGCTAAATAGATTATTTTTTATTGTTACTATTTGTTATATTACATTCTATTCTGTCCATATCTGTGTATTCTCTTTATAACTGTGGAGCTCAACTCCCTGGGCCTTCCCTGAAAACGTGTCACTGGCCCAGTCGGACCTTCCCGGTAAACAAATGTAAAATAATAAATAAATAGTTACACTGCAGCAATCTTGTTTGTGCCATAACAGTAACTCGCCTTTGCTCCTTCCCCGAAAAAACACAGGAAAATGACACATTTTGCTAACAAACCATCTTTGAAATGCTAAAAGTGCTGTAAAAGGAACTGTATTGGCAATCATGTATACCTCTGAAATGGCTTGGCAGACATGCCCATGCCATCAGTACACTTCTAAGTAATGCATACAGGTAAGTGTAGAATCCTTTGCATCAGAATTTTCTTAAGTACATTCCAGCATATGCAGTATGTAGCTGAACAAATGGAAGCATACCTTCTGAAGTTCAATAATCCGCTGTGCAGATATATCCCAAAGTAGTAGTGTTTCTTCAGTTTTCTCCACATACATAAGTCCTCCTCACCATTAGTTTGCCTAGCTTGTATGGTTGCCTTTTTATATGGTGTAGATTCAGGGTTGTCAGCACAGTGAAGGTGCAGATGATGTGTGAACTCATTAGAATTGCTGAATCCCAAAAAATTGGATCTGTGTAGGGATGTAAACATATTGCAGCCAATCGCTCAGTGTTTGGTTTAATGGATTGCAACTGTGACTGATGAGTGTTTGGGAGACGGAGAATGCAACAGCACTGCAGGGTGCCTTGCATTCAGTGGGTGTGTCAGGTCACATCTAGAAAGTGTTAAATATAAGCTTGGGAATATAAGTAAATGGCACACAAGTCACAGGTTGTGTTCCTTCACATCCAACCTGCCCTTCATTTTTTGGC
The DNA here is from genome assembly GCF_019279795.1 of Protopterus annectens. Taxonomy (NCBI): domain Eukaryota; kingdom Metazoa; phylum Chordata; order Ceratodontiformes; family Protopteridae; genus Protopterus; species Protopterus annectens. The sequence goes on along the minus strand of NC_056747.1, from coordinate 243,390,378 downwards.
AACTGCATATGATATTTTTTCAACTTAATATCCTCTCATATTTTAAGGCCAGTGATTATAGAATGGCTTACGCAGTGCATGTCTTAGATTACTGCTCTGGTACGTGAAGAATGGCCAAAAACACAGAAGTGTAATACAGAGTTGTTTATTTGCAAGCAGTAATCATGACAGATTGTGTGATTACTGGGTGCACTGCATCCAAATTTACTAAATGTGCAAATAATACATGTATGGTTTGATATCACTGTAGATGCTGTTGCAGTTGGTTGTGTGCATACTGAGTTAAGTTCTTTGCTTCAAAGCTGTTTGTGTGGCAAAGAGGGCTAAGTCACCCATCCTGTGTTCTGAATGTACAGTGCAATGAAAAAGTATTTGCCCCTTTCCTAATTTCTTATGTTATTGCATGTTTGTCACACTTAAATGTTTCAGATCATCAAACAGATGTAAATATTAGACAAAGATAACCCAAGTAAACACAAAATGCAGTTTTTTAAGTGATGATTTTATTTATTAAGGGAAAAATAACTATCCATATCTACATGGCCCTGTGTGAAAAAGTAATTGCCCCCTAAACCTAGTAAATGGTTGTGACACATTTAGCAGCAACAACTACAACTACAGTCAAGCATTTGCGATAACTGGCAATGAGTCTTTCACATCGCTGTTGAGGAAGTTTGGCCCACTCTTCTTTGCAGAATTGTTTTAATTCAGCCATATTGGAGGGTGTCTGAGCATGAACCGCCTTTTTAAGGTCATGCCACAGCATCTCAATTGGATTCAAGTCCGGACTTTGACTAGGCCACTCCAAAACCTTCATTTTGTTTTTTTCAACCATTCAGAGGTGGACTTGCTGGTGTGTTTTGGATCATTGTCCTGCTGCAGAATCCAAGTGCACTATACCTTGAGGTCATGAACTGATGGACGGACATTCTCAGTCAGGAATTTTTGGTGGAGAGCAGAATTCATGGTTCCATCAGTCACAGCAAGTCGTCCAAGTCCAGAAGCAGCAAAGCAGCACAAGACCATCACACTATTTTTGTTTGTTTATTTTTATGTGTCGTCAAAATGTGTCCAATTCATTCATGTGTACCACATCACTAAATGCTCCACAGCACAGAGGAGTAGGCCTGACCCACAGGATCTACCTGCCCCTCCTCCACTGACTCCAGCACCATTACCCAGCACGTCTTGGCACCAACCTAGCAGCACTGCCTCTACTGCCCCTGCACTACTTGCCCCCCTCAGGTAGTCCTGCCCCAGAGGCTGATCCAGTGGTACCCAACAAGAGTAGTGGCAGAGATGATTTTATTACCTGCACTGTTTTGCCAGGGATGGTGCATAGGGTTGTGCATCACACTGTTGCCGGCAGGAGAGGCTGCTGTCCCTCATTTTATGTACTACTAGGAGGAGGAGACACAGATGTCAGGCACTCCAGCCAGCGGTGGCGTGAGGTGACAGTGATGAGAGTCCAGTGGTTGAGAACCCAATTCTCACTGTCACCTAGCTTGACGACCATGGGTTTTTGATGTACCTACCTTAACACCAATCATGGTGCCCCCCCATCACCTTTCCTGTCACTTTTTGTCTTGTCTGTCTGCAGTTGCTTCCTCACCTATTCAACTCACCTGACCCAGACATACCTACTTCCCTTCCCCAACATTCCTCTCTCTGAAAAACAAAAAAATAAAAGTGGGGGGGGCACCTATTCCACAAAAAAAAATGTCTCATACTCCATGTCCCATTTCGCAGATGTGTCTTGACACACTTTATTCAGTCCAGTTGGCTATACAGCATAATTGTGTTGTGGTCACCCCTCTCTCTGGAGGTGACAGTCCAAACTCAGTTAATGTTTGGCAGACATGTTTGCTTTACCCTGTTCTTCCTCTAGCTTGCTCCCCATTTCACCACAGTTCTATCTTCCCCATTACTTTTCTTCAATGCATTATTGCACAATGGCGTGTGTCTCGCAGCAACGGTAATGCGAATGTAGTTGAAATTATAACAGCTTTATTTAAATCCAATATCATCTGGCTTCAAAAAGGAATGTGTCACTGCATTAACTGGTTTAACCCGTGCTGCCACAGAGTCAGTTAACTAGCAGGTGTATTCCAGAGACTCGATACTAACTGCCAGACTTTGTTCTTCCCCTTGCTTGCTCCCCTTTTCACCACATTCCTATCTACCCCATTTTAACACCTTTAATGTGGTCAGAAAATAAAATCACACACATCACACATAAGTAGCAGGAAAAAAGCAATGGATTCCTTCACTTTTTGGGTTCCACGTTTGTGAGGAGGTACGCATCATGCACCAGTGCACAGGGACAGTGAGCGGTGGCAAAATGTAGCAATACATCTCTTATAAACAATTCATGTCATTGCATTATCATTCTGTAATGAAAAGTATTTTAATGTATCAGATGCACCTGTATTTGAACCCAGTACCATCTGGGTCAAAATAAAGGTAAATATCCGTGCATTAGCATGTGCTGCCACAGAGTCAGTTAAGCAGCAGGTGTATTTCATAGACTCTGTACTAACTGTCAGGCTTTAGCAGTGTGTCTCGTGTTTGTTCACTGCTTGCCTACACATAAACATGTTTTTCTCTCATGCATATTCACTTTGCTAACCGTCGAGCAAACCCACTGCTCACCTCGCTATGGAAATGTTTAAATTATGCTGTTTACTGTCCATTTCCTGTGTATGACATGAAATTACATGTGTACACATTGCAAGCTTGAGAGCCCTATCTAACAGTATATCACATTTACAATACATCTATTTGTTGCCACACCCGCCCCCTCCCAAGCACTGCAACCCTGTTGTCTCAGTACTTTTTCCACAGGTATATCAACCACAGTGCAAAATGTAATATCAAATGTTGTGTGCTGTGCGCAATGCACATCAATTTGGTAACATGTAAAACTACAGCTATTGACCCATATGCCTAAAAACACTTATTTGCAAGGCTAGGGAGTGAATCGGCATGGACCATATCCACAGGGAAATAGGTGACCTTCAACACACTTGAACCCTACCCATTTTGTTTTTGTCAAGGGTACATTTGCTTATTGAACCTTGTGAACTTCTTGATACTTACCCCACAGACCTGGATAAGCATGACAGGATATATCACCTATGTTGACTTATCCAAGGCCTTTGATGCTGTCCCCCATTCATAGGATTATAGGGGGGCCCTTACAAGCCTAGCCAAGTTTTATCCTTATTTCCATGATCAGCACATATCACCCTTGTGCAAGAGGGACATATGTGGAACCCCTGAGGTGAACTTATGGTTACCCATCCAGTCATCCAGATTGTGTATGAAGAGGGCCAATGATGTGCTATGCTTGACATGAAGCAGGAGTCTGTTCCAGAGGTGTGGTAACCTCTGGGAGACAAATCTGTTCCTCCAGCAGGTTCTATTAATGTCACATACCAGGTTAAGACCATTAGAGTGAGTAACCCGTGTACCATTTGACTTACGGATATGCAGCATTTCCAATAAAGCAGGGTTAAAGACTGCTTAATATAAGGCAGAGATCACCTCTGAGCAGTCTGTATGAAACAGAATAAAGTGACAGTGATTTCAGCTTGTCCTCATAGAACAAATGCTAAAGACTGTGAATTTTCCTTGTGAGGAACCTTTGTGGTCTCTCCATTTGCTACATGTGCTTGGAAAGGTATATACCAAAAGAGGCATTGTACTCTCTTATTGGCCTGATGAGGGAAGGGTACAGGGAGGTTACAGCTTCTTTTTTTTTTTCTGGAGGCAATGCCCTAACTGATGAGATGAGCAATGTAGAATGCCCTTCTTACCACTGTGGAGACATGATGTTCAAGGTAAGGTTGTTGTCAACCTGTGTGCTCAGGTCTCTAACCACTGAGTACGTACTTTAGGGTGTTCTTGATGTGGTAGTTAGCAGGAACATCAGTCTTACCGAAAGGGATGATGATACATTTTTTGCATTGAGTTTAAGGTCATAACTTTGGCACCAGTCATTTGTTTAAGACCCTCTTGTAGGATGTAGACATAGTTTGGAGATTCTATGACTGCTTCCAGTTTGCAGTCATCAGCAAACTTTGTCAGACACACACTTTAGTTTAGCTTGCACTTTGGAGAAATAGATTCCAAACAGTAGAGCTCCCAGGACTAATCTCTGTGGAACACCACTGGTTACAGGTCTGCTGTTGGAGGTGGATTCCCCTATTTTGACTCTATGGGTTCTATCAGTGAGCCAGTTAGCAATCCATCTAATGATGTATGGGTGGATACCTAGTTTTTTTTTTTTTTTTTTTTAATTTCTCCAAATTTTTTGGGTTTCTAATACCATGATGGGAATGGACCCCATTCCTTGGTCAAAGTACGATTAAAGTTCATGACCTTGAGTAGCATACTACCTTCACCTAGAATGATACCACAATACAAAGACAAAATGATCAATTTCAACAATTGGCTAAGCTTCTGGTGTCATTCTAAGGGGATCCAGTGTCTGTCTGCCTGGGATGATATGATAGACAAGCCTCGCTGTTTTGCCAGAGATGGGTTGCACCTGTCACACCTAGGTTTTCGAATACTGGCCAAGGCTCTTGCCATCCCCATAGTGCCTTTTTTAGGTAAGGCTCAAAGGACAAACCAACCACCGTAACCAGCACAGGTAATCAAAAACTAAGGGTAATGCTACTCAACACCAGAAGTCTCGACCTCAAAATGCACACATTCGAGGCTCTCCTCAGCATGGAGAAAATCAGTGTTTGTGCATTGATGGAAACCTGGTTCAAGGCTCAAGAGAGCACCCCAGCACTGCCAGGTTACAATTCATATCATACCTTCCGGCCTCAGTTACCGGATTGCAGTACAAAGGGCGGAGGTGTATCCATATTCATCAAGGATACCCATATCTCCAGGTTAGCTCCAGGTTAGTAGAGCAGCATGATGCCCCAGAGACCATCCAATGTGCAACTATCAGCAGGCAAAACCACATTTCAAGTCGTAGCCGGTTATAGATCGCCCACCATGTCCCAAGATGCTCACTCTGCATTCCTTGAGACATTGGAAAATATAAAGGTCCTACCCAACACCATAATCTTGGATGATTTCAACTACCCTGGTATAGACTTGGCAAACTACCAATGTTCCAACACCTATGCTCAGCGATTCATAGAATTTATAAATTCAAATGCCCTTGAACAACTAGTATGTTCCCCCACTAGAGGGGACAACATATTGGATTTAATCATCACAAATATGGGCGCCCACTGTACCACACCCGTTATCACTCCCTCCTTGGTCAGATCCGACCACAAACTGATAACCCTGGACATTCTCACCCCTCCAGCTCCCCCAGTCAAAAAAAACATAGTCAAAAACCTTTCCAAAGCAAACTTCAAACTACTTGCATCCAAAGTGGAAAGCTTCACTATTCCCTTGCAGAAGGATAATGATATCCAGGATGCGGAATCCTACACCAAGGCACTCTATATGCATCTTCAGGATTGCATGGACCATGCTATCCCAAATAAAACCAAGACTCCTTCCTCAAGCAAGAAGAAACCAGTCTGGTGGATCCCGGCCATAAGCAAACTTTACAATAAAAGGAGGAGACTTATACAAAAAAAGGCCAAATCTCAAGTAGAAAAATCATCCCTGATCAGCATTAGTAAGAAATTGAGGGCCCTCGTCAAGTCAGCTAAAGCTAATTTTGAAAAGAAAGTTGCCAAGGATGCCAAGGATAACCATAAGGCCTTCTGTGGCTACGTCAAAAACCTAAATGGCAACGCTCAGGTCTGTTCTGAGCTAGTACAAAATGGAACAAAATACACTGACCCTTCTGACATTGCCAACATCTTGGCTGACAGGTTCAGTGCAACTTCAGCACTGTAATGTTTGCACAATCCCCAGTGCAACAGTCTTGCCACATTAGTATGCCTTTCAGTATACAGTCCTCCTGCCTTTAATATGCTGCAACCAACAAGTAGATGTGCAACTGTTTCCAATTCTGTTTTACAAAACCTACATTTGTCTGTTTGTCCCACATGTTCAATGGACTTTGTAAACCATCATGTACGTAGCCCACTATCTTGTGCCGTCAATACTAACCTTTCTTCTCTTGGATTGTATTTGCCTCTCCATTCCTGCAATCATTCCTGATCAACATGAGGTTCTTCCAGAAATTTTCTGTATTTGCAACTATATTTATGCATTTTCCACATTCCCTCCTTCAGAATGCGGAATATATAATCTTGGTATGCACTGATTTTTTAAATCATTTGGTGGGCATGAAGCATCCTCTTTGTTTTCCTATCTTAATTTATTCAGTACTTTTTGGGGCCAGTCAGTCACTCCAAAACTGTAAGTTAGGACAGGAAAAGCAAATTGGTTTATAGCTTGGATTTTGTTTCTAGATGTCAGCACTGTTTTTGGGATTAATTTAAGTCTTCTGAAGTACTCATTAAGTTTTATTCGCATTTGTTCATGTTTTATTGTTGGTCCTTCATCATTTCCCAAATATTTTTATACTCCCTCTTGCTCAAGTTCTTTTATATTACATTCTTGTCCCAAATGTTTTGTTACAGTTTTCCTGCTTTAAAGGTTGCTTTTGCACATTTATCAAGACCAAATGACATTCTTATATCATTTGAGAAAGTTTTGACAATTTGCAGTTGTGCTTTGTTCCTCATCTGATGAGCTATACAGCTTTAAATGATCGACAAAGAGAAGATGAGAAGTCTTTGCAGTTTGTTGTTTTCCAGGAGCCAAATTTTACCCATGATCTAAGCTGTTAAATAGACAGCTTAATGGATTAAGGAAGACAGAATAGCAGTGGTGACAGTCACCCTAGAATACCCCCCTCTGAATTTTTATCTCTGGAATAATAAGTTGTGCTTGGTTTAATTGCAAAGCGGTCTGCCACTGTTTCTTTGGTCACTGTAATGTAGTGCAGGATGTATCTGTGCAGGATGTATCGTATACATTTTAAGCACTCTTTTTATCCATGAATGTGGGATACTATCACATGCTTTTATGTAGTCCATCCATGCCATGCTTAGATTCTTCCCCTTTTTACAGTTCTCCACTATGACTTTAACAGCAAGTGATCCTTTGTTCCGTATGACTTTCTTTTATTGCCCTTTGTTCTACTGCCATAATTGTTTACTTCTAAATGAGTATAAACTCTGTTGGCATCAATTCCAGTGTATACTTTATATGTCATCGGAAGGCAAGTTATTGGTCTACAATTTTTAGGGTCGCTTGCAGGTTCACTCTTAAGTAGGAGCATTGTTTTTTTCTGTTAGCCAGGCTGGTGTCTGTTCAGGGTGCACATATAAGTAGATGTTCTTCGTGTTTCACTGTTGCAGTCCTCACATTTGGGTTATCTGTCTGCAGGTAGCCCTCAGCCGGCCTGAATACCAGAGTCTTGGATTCCCCCGTCGGATGCTGTCTCCTCCTCCATGACATCAGGTTGTCAGGGGTATAAAACATACAGCCGATGCCATTACATCAGACCTTCCTGCTGTGCGGTGCCCGAAGCAGAAGCAGTTTGCAAGTGCCAGCCGGCCGACTCCTAAAATTTTCGTTTTTGAATTTCAGAACCGAAGTCTTCAAAAAAAGATAAGTACTCCGATGGGGATCTTTTTTTTTTTTCTTGTTCATAGGTTGGTACCAGGCTATCGGCCCTAGGGGCCTATACAAGCCTAGCCATAACAATTCCCTGGCTATTTCTTCCCACACTATTTACTTCCCTGGATCCCTGTCTAGCAGGGCAACTGACGTGATCCCTGGGATGAATTTCCTTTCTCCCACTGATGTCAGTAAAAGTTAACAATTGTCTTACCTGTGGAAAGCAAATACCTCATAAAGATTTTCATTCGTACTGCATTCGTTGCTTAGGCCCAGAGCACGACATACCTCGCTGTCGATTTTGTGCCTTGTTCAACCCCCGAACTATTAGTTGTTGGGCTATTTTTGCAGCAAATTATTTTGGTACTTTGTATCAGTACTCTGAAATGGCTTTGTCAAGCCATCTGACTACCGATCTTCCTAAAAAACGTGAAGATAAAGACTGAGACAGGCCGCATAGGTCCAAAACTGCCAACGATGCTTCCGTTAAGCTAGTTGCCAGTCCGCCGCTACTCAGCAAGGCGCTTTTGCAGCCCCTGATGCCCGCTACTTCAGATACGCAGGCCTCTACTGAGACCCATTCGGAGTCTGGTATGCCGCGAGATGCTTCTTCGACTATGGAACCTGCGGATGTCTCTACCTTGGATGGGTCCGGAGCCACTGTGCAGGCACCGGCTTCTGAGGGTGTATTCAGGCCTACAGACTTGCATTTTAAACTGTCATTTTCATCATCCAGGCCTAAAACTTGCACCACGCCTAGAAAACTGACATCCAAACTGCATCAAATGCTTAGAATGGCTGAAGACCTTATTATCTTAATTAGGCGAAGCCAGCCTTCCCCCTCTAAAAGACACAGAACTGATTTTCATTCTGATTCGTCTAATCAGGAATCTGATATTTCTGTTCCTTCTGATTACCAGGCTTTGCCCTTCTCTATCTGTGAGGATTCTGATGCAGAGGATTCCATTCCCTCTGCCTCCCCTCCAGAAGATTTTTCTTTTAGTGAACCCATGCACACTCTTAGGGAGCATTTCCGCTGGGAAAGCCAGCATTACTCTGACTCCAAAAAGAGGCTTAGGGAATTCTTACTTCTTCCTCAATACAGGCCTTTAGCTGTCCCACCTGTTCTGGACATTGTAGATGATGCTTTCTTGGAATCTAGCCTTTCCCCAGACACTTTATCTCCAGCTCCCAGAAAACCTGACTAGTATTACAGAGTACCTGGCTCTCACAAGTTCCTCTTCAAGAATCCTACTGAGGATCCAGAGACCATTTCCCAAGGACCAAAAGGCATTAAGGCTGCTGCTGCCAAAAATCCTACTCCTTCTGGTAGAGATTCTAGAGCCTTCAACAGATGGGGTAAGAAGGTATACACTTCTGCTACTTTGGCCATTAGGACTTTAAATTGCCAGTTTTGTATGTTAAAGTAGCAGCAGCATATTATGGGACTACTTAAACAGAGAATTATGTTGATTCCTGACTGTGCTGAACACAAAGAATTACAGGATTTAATGCATTCTGCAGAACAGGTTGGTAAACATACTTTGAAATGTGGTTTTGATTCTTTAGAAGCATCTTACAGGGCTGCTGTCACTGGGTCTGTACTTCGAAGGCATGTTTGGCTTAAGGAGTAAAACTTGTCAGATCATGTTAAAGCTAAATTACTGGATGCTCCCTTAAACCAAAACCACCTTTTTGGCAACAAAGCATAAGTCGCCCTGCTAGACAGGGGTCCAGAGAAGTAAATATTGTGGGAAGAAATATCCAGGGAATTGTTATGGCTAGGCTTGCATAGGCCCTAGGGCCGATAGCCTAGTACCAACCTATGAACCTGTGGATGCTCCCTTAAACCAATACCGCCTGTTTGGCAACAAAGCAGAAGTCCTAAAAAGGATGGAGGAAAAAGCTAAATCTATGCAAACTGTTAAAGATTTCCTACAAGTACAGCCTCCCAGATTTAGTAGACATTGGCCTTCAAAGAATTGGTCCTTTCCAGTTTCTTCTAGGCCCTCTCAGTCCAAACCTAGGAACAGCAGACCACCTAGGTTACAGTCTCAGACTGCGCACAGGTCTAAGCAGTGGGGGCCTCCCACTTCCAAAGCAGGGAGCAGTACACCTCCTCCCCCTACGGAAAAATGGCACAATGACTTAACCTTAATCCTCCCAAGTCCTGCTCAACTGCCTGCTCCCTTAGGAGGAAAGCTCGTCTTGCATGCAAAAAATTGGGAACTCATTACCAGGGAGAAATGGGTTTTGAACATAATTTCCCAAGAATACTGATTCCACTTCCACTCCCTACCAACCCCAAACGGTTGGCCAGACCTACCTCCAAATCTGTGGGCGGAGGCCCAACAGCAGGTGTTCTCTTTCTTCTAAGTATCAGGGCTATTCAACCTGTCCCAGCAGAACAAAGGGGACAAGGTTTTTATTCAGGACATTTCCTGGTACCCAGAAAAGATAACCCCTAGTGTCCTATCCTGGACCTCTCTATTTTAAACACCTTTCTGGTAATCCCAATATTCAGAATGCTCACACTTCAACAGCCGTTTCCTATGCTAGGCAAAGATGCCTGGTTGACAACCTTAGACTTAAAGGAGGCTTACCTGCACATTCCAATAAGGGAATCTTGCAGAAAATACCTACGCTTCAGGGCAGGCTCCATGCACTGTCAGTTCTCTGCACTTCCCTTTGGCTTATTTACTATACCCAGGGTATTCACAAAGTGCCATTGCATTTTGCAGGCAGAGAAATATTCAAATATACCCATACTTGGATGATTGTCTGATTCAGGCAGAAAGCCAGGACTTGCTATTACAACATCTGACATTTGTAAAGAAACGTCTAACCTCTCTGGGGTACACCATAAACGAAAAGAAATCTCACCTGGTACCCTGCCAACAGATTGTATTCCTGGGAGCAATCTTGAACACACCTTCCCAGATGGCTTTCCTCACTCCAGAGAAACAAGTTAATTTGACAGCCTACTTCAAACTAATGGCCACAAAGACCCTGCTTATCTGCAAGACAAATACTGCAAGCCTTGGGGTTCATGGCCTCCTGCATTCTCTTAATTCCATGTGCAAGACTGCATATGAGGAAACTACAGTGATATCTAAAAAGCCTATGGTGTCAACATTCTCAGGATCTGGAAGCAATGATTCCTGTCATACCTTGCGTACAGTTAAGAGTTCCTTTGGTGGGAAGAGGCCTGCCACCAAAACAAGGGACTGCCATTCACTCTACCCCCTGCTGCCCAAACCCTAACAGACTCATTAGACTATGCATGGGGGGGCTCATTTGGCAAGTGCATTCAGGGCAAATGGAGCCCAAGTCAAATGCACCTGCATGTCAATCAAAAAGAAATGTTAGCTGTACAGAATGCTCTGACAGCCTTCAAGGACCACATTCTTCCAGGACAATTAATGGTAAAGATGGACAACACCACTGTTATGTGGTACATAAGCAGGGGGGAACCCACTTATATCCTTTCTGCAGACTAGCCATGGCTCTGTGGAACACAGCCTTGAGCTACCAAGTGCACCTACAGGCTCAATTCCTGCCAGGAAAGCTAAATACACTGGCAGATGAACTAAGCAGAAATCACATGGACCCACACGAGTGGAAACTGGAACCAAAGACATTCAACATGTTGATAAACAAATGGGGGAGCCCAGAGATAGACCTGTTTGCCTCCCCCCAGGACTACCAATTGGACATATTCTGCACAAGGATTCCCCACAAACAAGCTTGGAAAGTGGATGCCCTGTCCTTCACTTGGAAAAATCTATCAGTTTATGCCTTTCCTCCTCTGCCTCTCCTCTCCAAGGTACTACTAAAGATCAAACAGGACAAACCAAGGAAAATACTGATTGCACCAGACTGGCAACACTAGTACCCCCTCTTGCGCAGTGTGTCACTGCTGGCACCATGGCACCTGCCTCGGACCAACCCTGAACCTGGCAGCCTGGCTAATTACCTGATCTCTCCATTACCATCCCTCAGTTAAACAAGTGTTGGATGTAATTCTGGAGGCAAGGAGGCCTAGTACTATAAAATCTTATGCTGAAAAATGGAAAAGATTCTGTTCCTGGAACCAAACTCAGGGGGTGGGCACAGCAGCACCCAATTTACCTCAGATTCTTCAATACTTAACTGAGATATTTCACAAGGGCCTTTCCTTTTCCTCCTCCAAAATTCATGCCTCAGCCATTTCAGCTTATTACAACACAGAAGCACCCCTCTTCTCTCATCCACTGCTCAAGCAGCTCATCAGAGGGGCCAAAAACTTAAGACCACCCAGGAGAGCCCCAGCTCCAGCCTGGGACCTTAACTTTGTATTGGAAAAACTCACTCTACCTCCTTTTGAGCCAGCTGCAAGTGCAGAGTTGAAATTCCTTTCTTGGAAAACAGCCTTCCTTTTAGCCATCACTTAAGCAAGAAGGGTGTCTGAATTAAAGGCCCTTATGGCAGTGGAGCTTAGCAAGAAGGGTGTCTGAATTAAAGGCCCTTATGGCAGTGGAGCTTTTCATCATCTTTCATGCGGACAGGGTGTTTCTCAGAACCAATCCCTCCTTCATGCCCAAGGTAGTGTCCAGTGTGGCTCTTAATCAGTCCATTCATTTGCCAACTTTTTCTAGTCCGCAGAACAAAGGGGAACGTATACTGCACTCCTTAGATGTGCACAGACAACTTAGATTTTACTTGGACAGGACTAAACCTCTCAGGAAATCTGAACGGTTGCTGGTGGCATTTGCTGCAGGGTCAGAGGGGGAAGGCCATTTCAAAGCAAACCATTTCTAAATGGATAGGCCATTGCATTCATTTCTGCTATAAGCACCATGGAAAACCTATCCCACAGGGGATAAGACCAAATTCAGCCAGGGCTGCATCTACCTCTGCAGCCTTTCTCAGAGGTGTCCCTACCAGGGACATCTAGAAGCTGCTACCTGGAGTTCTGTACATACTTTCACCAAGGATTACCATTTGCCAATTTTCTCTAAATCCAGAGCTGGCTTTGCCACTGCAGTCTTGCAGGGCCTTATAGCTGGTCCTAATGCTATCTGATTTCCTCCTCCCATCCTTAGCTTTGGGAATTTACCCAAATGTGATGACTGCAATAATGAAACACGAAGAACATAGTACAGCTGTGTACACTTACCATAAATGTAGATAGGTTCATAGGTTCATAGGTTCGTACTAGGCTATCTGCCCTAGGGCATTTACAAGCCTAGCCAGAGTGTGTTTGGCTTTCGCCACCCATTTTAAAAGGAATTTTGCTATGCCCTTTTTCGAGGCTAGTATACTGTTCATCTGTCTAACAGTGACACAGAAGTGATACCAGGAGTAAATCTACGATCTCCCATCCACTCATCAAGATTCCTCTTGAAGAGAGTCAATGAGGGACACTGCCTAACCTGGACTGGGATTTTATTCCAGAGTGAAGGGAGCCTCTGGTTTATGAATCTGTCCCTCCAGCATGTCCTATTTATTTCAGTGCTGAGGTTCAAGTCTCTCAAGCGCGTAGCTCGATGGGATTTGGATTTTCTGAGGTGCAGCATGTCCATTAATTCCAGGTTGGACATGGCTTTATACGTCAGGCACAGATTGCCTCTGAGCAGGCAGTATGCCACTGATTAGAGCTGGAGTTTCTTTAACCGGGCAGCATATGGCATCTGTTTGAGCCCTTTGATCCTCTTGGTGAGGTACTTTTGGGGTCTTTCCAGTTGCTGCAGGTGTCTGGTAAGGTACATCTCAAAAGGGGCATTGTACTCAATTATGGGCCTGATGAGGGATGAGTAAAGAGGCACGATGACCTCCCCTGATCTAGATGTGAATCCCTTCATGATTAGGTGGGCTATATAAAATGGTTTTCTAACCACTTTGGCCACGTGGTTGTCGAATGAGAGATTGCTATCAACTTGGGTCCCCAGGTCCCTAATTACTTCTGTACTTAATGGATTACCATCTATGTGGTAATTTGTGGGCACTTTGTTTTTGCCAAAGGGGATGGCTATACACTTTTTGGTGTTTAGCTTGAGGCCATGGCTCTGGCACCAGTTGTCTGTTTCTATGAGGCCTTTTTGTAGGATGCTTGTGTCTGCTGGAGAGTCGATTATGGCGCCCAATTTGCAGTCATCTGCGAACTTGGTCAGCCACAGTCCTTCCGTGTTGGCCTGTACCTCCGAGAAATATATACCGAACAAGAGAGGTCCCAGGACTGAGCCTTGTGGGACGCCACTTGTAACTGGTTTGGAATCTGACATGGCTCCAGCAATTCTAACCATGTGGGTTCTGTCCTTGAGCCAGTTTGCAACCTATCTAGTGACATAGGGGTTTATGTTTAAGCTGGTGAGCTTATCTATAATGCCCGAGTGGGGGGCATTATAAGAGATGTTCGAGTGTTTTCACTGTTGCAGTCCTGCCCCCTGACTTCTTTTGGCTATACCTCTGTTCCTTTTTACTATGCTTAATGCTTTTTGGTGTATTTGCTTTTTTGTTGGAGGTGTAACCTTGTGTATATATTTAATTGCTTCCCATTAGGGGGACACCTGACATCTGGGGCAAGAAAAACTGATGTAATGGCGTCGGCTGCATGCTTTATACCCCTGACTACCTGACATCATGGAAGATGAGACAGCAACCAATGCAGGACCCAAGACTTTGATAATCAGGCCAACTGAGGGCTACTGCAAGCAGATAACCCAAATGTGATGACTGCAACAGTGAATACACTCGAACATCTACATTTATTATAAGTGTACACAACTGTACTTTCCCTGTAGCTTTTGTCTGACATACGTCAGACAGGATTTCTGACTTTCCAAAGATGGACGTCATGGACCGAGACTGCCTTTAAAGGTTTTGACTTCACAATGTCCTGATATCTATTCATCAGATAAGGAGTCCAGGACAATGGATAGGTTTGAGAAACCCCTTTACATGGCCTTCACTTATACATTTTTGTGCAGCAAATTGTTTGTCCAAACTGTTTGCATGCTAAGATTACATTAAGCGATGGCTGACAAAATGAGACAGTCACTGGAATGGTTGCTTGAAGAAAACACAAAGCTGACATTGCACCTTCAGATGACAGCCATGTCATCTGTTGCACATCTTACTGTGCTTGCAGATAGCACATCGAGGGGAATAGGTTCTAGCATAACGTTAGTTTCATGCTCTATTTTGCCTTACAGACTTTTCTTAGGACACCAAGGTGACCTTTCTTAATGCTTCCTGTGACAGGCCTGCTGCCTTTGGCCTGTTTGTGAACTGCCCCTTGGAGAACTTAGGAAAAAAGTCACCCATTCCTGCTGTTAGGTTTTGAGCTGCTTAGAGCACATTGTCAAGGACACAACCCAGAGCCCACATCGGTTTTCCTTTTTGGCAAAGCTGGCAGGAGCCGAGTTGTCAAACCTTTGGAAGGAACTAGTGTGGTAATAGCAGTGTTCACAGCCAAAAGACAGGGTATGGCAGTTCTCATTTGGAGGCCACCATTTTTATCCTTAAGGCTTTAACCAACTGTCTGTCACTTTGAAGCTGGTCAGAGGTGGTCTGTCCCTGAACTAAATGTATGGCTGGACATCCTGCAGGTCAACTAGAGCAGCAGCAGTGCAATATCCAGAGGCTATATGGTTCCCTTCCACACCCAACCATTGACCCACTTTGTAGCCTTGCTAGATGTCCCACAAGTGGAGCAGGACAAGGATATCCAGAGGCTGTACAATTCCTTTCCATGCCCAATCCTTGTCCCACATCATCAAAAGAGTGCGACAAGAACACAGACATTAGTCATCTTGCATAACTGAGACATCCAGGATGTCCAACCAGACCAGGAAGGATCAGGTTGTGTTACTCAGGCTTCTTCTTGGTTCCCAGAAAGACAAAGCATCTCAGGTCTGTACTTGATCTTAGTGGAATAAATAAGTTTATACATAGTATTCTTTTGAGTTGTGACAGTGCGGTCCAGTTTTATTTGTCAGAAAAAGACTGGATGTATTCATTAGACATTTAGAATGCCTGCTTCCACTTATCAATTGCCAGAGAGCCTAGAAATATGTCCATCTATTCATCTGTTGGTAGTATTCTTTACATGAGGGAGTTGCCTGCCAAGGCAACCCAGCATCGGCCAGTGTATCAAAATCATTTACTACCGTGGGGTGCGTGGTGCATCTGACGTAGGCTGCTTTCGGATGTAGGCCATAAAAGAGAAGTACATGCACACCATCCTCATAACTTCTTTGCCGCCAGTCCTGGATGTTGCTCTGCTGCTAGAATCGTTTTCCCAATGGGGAATCCTTTTTTGTCTTTTGCTACTGCTTTATTTTGATCGAAGTTCATGTCATCCAGGAAAGGGAAGTGCAACTGTGGAAGCCAAATTCCACACAAGGATAGGCATTCCAAGTGCCTTTTTTTCCTCAAGCCCCACCATGACCATAAAAACTGTTCAATTCGTCAATCTTTTGTGCCCAAGACCCTCCATAGTCGGTTATCATCCCTCAATATCTACTTGGAAAATCAGCGGTTTAAGCTCTTAGCTAAAACTGTGATGGAAGGTTCCTCATAACCGATAACCAAGCCTACTAAGTGTAAGGCCAAAAAACCTAGGTCTGAAGCGGAAGTTACACCTGTCCATATGGATGTCTCTCCCGAAGCACATGAGAACTCAGAGACGCACCCAATCATGGATCCAGAGGCTGAGCCCATTTTATGGACTACCGTGGAACTTTATGCAGGCATGTCTAGAGAGGCCTCACAAACATTGGCTCCCGATGTCCAGGGGGAACCTAGACTCATTGTGTCTGAAGGCTCTAGAGGAATAACCCAGATTGTAGTAAGAGAGGATGTTGAGTCAGATCTGGTCGAATGTAGGCCTACATCCGGCCCTCTTTTGCATCAGATGGATACTCCAGGAAGAAAAAACAAAAAACTAAACATTCCTCTCCCCCTCCAGACTTTCAGAAGGAGTGGCAGAATTTCATACAAGGCCTCTTAAAGGCCTTTATGACTCTTAAGTCCTCCCTCAGGTCAGCCAGTTTCTCTTCATGCCTAGCCTTCTTTCCCTCAAAAAAGGACCACGACACAAGTCACTTCAGAGGAGGATTCCTCATCTGATGAGGACAACGATTCACTGGCTTACTTATCGCTCATCTCTTCACCCTTGGACTGTGCTTCTCCTTGAGGAAGATTCAAATTGGAAAGAATCCCCTATGGAGGAGATTTCCTTTGGGGAGACCATTTCTAAGATGAGAGAGCATTTTAAATAGGAAAGCTCAGAAATGTCTGAGGTCCAAAAACAGTATTACAATGTTCAAGTACAGCCCCCCAGTCCTTCTGCTATTCCTCCTGTTATTCCAGCTTTTTTGGATGCTTTTACTTCCAGATCTAAACACCCTTATTCAACTTCTGGCTCTGAAAAAGATAGACGGTATTACAAAGTGCCCCAGAATTGCAATTTCCTTTTTAAGGCCCCTGTGGCAGACCCCTCTATGATTTTAGTAGCCTCCGATAAGGCCTCCAGGTCACTTCCCACTATTTCCCTCCTTCCTTCAGACAAGGATAGTAGACAGTTGGAGAGGCTGGGTAAAACAATTTATACCTAAGCCACCTTAGCTTTTGGAACCCTGAACTGCCAGACCCACATGACCAAGTACAATACGGAACTCCTGTCACAGATCTCCAGGATACTGTTAGATATGCCATAGTCTGAGAACAAAGCCGAAACTTTATGGATTCCTCCCTGGACAACACCGCTTTATTTGGCAAACCATCTGCCGAACTGTTTAAATTCCGGCAAGAAAAGAGCAAGGAACTAAAAGAACTTAAACATATATTTGTCTCACCTGTGCCTAAATTCCACAGGAACTACCCTTTTAGGAATGTACTCTTTGTATGCAGGCACCGCGGTGGTGGTGCTGCGGTAGCGTTGTCGCCTCACAGTAAGACGCTGTCCAGTTCGATTCTCAGCTAGAGCGTCTCCTGCGTGGAGATATGAGTGAATGGGCTTACCTTCGTTGAAGGTTGTGCGTCAGAGCTAGTAACTTGGCACGTAAAAATCAACTACCAATCATTAGCGGACCGGAGTTCCGCTGTGGCGACCCCTAACCAGGAAAAGCCGAAAGACAAACAAACTCTTTGTATGCAGGCAAATCGCAGACCCCCCCAATCCAAACCTCCGAAGGGGTCAAAGAAAACACCAGTTTTCCTCTTCTTCCTCTACTTCGCAGTTGCCTAAGTAGCCCTTTCCTGATAGGACGGGCTCTTCCTCATGACTCCTCAGACAGTCTTGGCACCCCTTCCCTCTCCCTGTGGCTTACCCTATCCCTTCCAACCTGGGAATCCATCACTCAAGACTCTTGGGTCCTTAGCATCATAAAGAATGGATACTTCATGGTCTGGCACACAGTACCTCCCTTAAGGAGGGGTATCCCTCAACCTCCAAAAGAACAGGGAACCTCTTTTCCCCCCCAGTTCTGCAAAACCTGCTAGAACAGAGCACAATTCGGCCCATGTCTTCAGCTCAAACAGGAAAAGGCTTTTATTCACGCTTGTTCCTGGTTCCCAGGAAGGAAGGAGCTTGGAGACCCAATCTAGACCTCTCCTATTTCAACAACTTTCTGAAAGTTCCCTGCTTAAAATGTTAACTCTCCTGTTCAGTTAAAAAAATGCTAACTCTCAAAATCCTCTTCCCTCTTATCCTCCCTCAGGCCTTTCTGGCATCCATAGACATCAAGGATGTTTGCCTCCATATCCCCATTATCCCAGATACAGGAAATTCCTGCACTTTTCAGTGGGCTCCTGGCATTTTCAATTCTCTGTCTTGCCTTTTGGACTTTTCACTACCCCAAGAGTCTTCACACAATGCCTAGCACATGTGGTCACCTTCTGCAGACTCCAAGACATTCAAATCTTCCTCTACCTAGATGACCTTCTGATTCAAGCGAAATCTCAAGAGGAACTGAACAAAACCTTCTGCTCAGCCAGTTCCATTTTGCAAAGCATGGAATTCACCATCATCTTCAAAAAAATCTTCACTCCTCATCCCAAGACCATGTCTTTCTGGGGTGCATATTTCAAACCAACAAAATCATGGTGCCCCCCCCCCCCCCCAAAGGCCCAGGAGATTTATCTCCTTTTCTCAGAGATCCTCCCCCTCAATCTCCTGTCTGCAAGACAGTTTCTGCGAGTCTAAGGATTGATGGCCTCGACCATCCCTATGCTTCCTGTGGCAAGGCTACACATGAGGAAATTCCAATGGTTTCTGAAATCACTGTGGTTTCAGCATGCCCACCCACTGGCATTTCAAATCTCACTTCTACCCTGCCTCAAAGAGGAGCTACAGTGGTGGACAACTGTCCATAAATCCAGTTCTTCCAATTCATTCCACTGCCCCCAACTCAAGACCTGTACAAGATGCATCAGGTACAGGTTAGGGAACAGCTCTGGACAGTCACACAGTTCAAGGTCAGTGGACATCCTCTCAGAGGAAAGACCATGTAAATGTAAAGGAAATGAAGGCACTGATCCTTGCCCTACAGTCCTTCCAACCCCTTCTGAGGCTGGGAAGGTTGCATATCCACACAGACGGCACTGTTCTGTGGTATATAAACAAGTTGGGGGGGGGGGGCAAGGTCCTACCTCCTTTGCAGACTAGTCTTACAGTCTTGGGATCTAGCCCACCTACTGGAAATATCTCTTCAGGTGGTTTAAATCTCTTCCAATCAGAAACTTGTGGCATACGTACTGAGCAGACCCAGAACACAGACCCACAAATGGATGCTCACGGGGATGTGTTCTTGGACATTGTCTGCCGGTGGGGTATTCCACAAATAGACTTGTTTGCCTCCTCTCTGAACAAACAACTTCCAAAATTTTGTGCCATAGAACCACATCCTCAGGCATGGAAAGTGGATACCTCAACAATCTCTTGGAAGGGGAAATTTCTGTATGCATATCCTCCCCCAACACTCATTCCAAAACTCCTGCTGAAAGTTCAACAGGACAAACAAAAAATCTTGCTGGTGACTCCCTATTGGCCAAGACAGCACTGGTTTGCCTTTCGTCTACATCTAGCCAAAGCCGATCATCACAAGTTACTTCACAGAATGGAGTTACTCCCACAGAACAAGGGCGCACTCATCCACCCACAGTTAGAAACTCTCCAACTGACCTTGTGGGTGATAGAGCCCTGATCCCTTTCAGACACCTTCATACCTTTATTTTGAGGACATGCTTCAAGTCTTGCAGGAGGCCCTCCTCTAGCTTCCAGATTTGAGGCTAAACAATTCCTTAAAGGCGTCCTCCATATTAGACCTCCCAGGAGACCTGTAGCTCCCCCCTGGGATCTTAACTTTGTGCAAGAGAAACTGATGCAAGCACCTTTCAAGCAAGCCTCTTATAGTTCCCTCAAACACCTTACCTGGAAAACTATTCTCCTGGTGGCTATTACCTCTGCCTGGTTGTTTCAGAATTATAAGCCCTTATGCCGCCTTCTCCTTTCTTGTCCTTCCACAAAGACAGCGTTTCCCTTCGCACTAACCCTTCCTTCATGCTAAAGGTTATAACCAGGTCATTCACTCCCCTACCTTTTTCCCCTCTCCCCAGAACAATAATGAGAGGATCCTACACATGCACTTGATGTACACAGACAACTCCAGTTTTATTTGCACAAGACCAAAGCTTTTAGAAAATCAGAATAACTTTCTTGTTTCACACCAGGACTCTGGGATTGCATGTGTCCAAACAGACCATCTCCAACTGGATCTCCAAATCTATTTCATTTTGCTATCCCCTTCATGGCTCAGTCAAAGCTCACGCTACAAGGGCAGTGTCTTCCTCTGGGGCATTCCTTAAAGGGCTGGACACTAACTTCATCCTAGAAGCAGCTACTTGGCCATCTTTCCACATGTTCACAAAACATTATGAGCTGGATTCTATCTCCATATCCAGTCCATGGTTTTCCAGGGGTTCCTAGAAAGTTCCTCTGCCACCTCCACCTCTCTCTTGCATGAACTTTTGTATTTGCCCTCATGAAAAAAATACTGCAAAAAATAAATAGAAATGCATAATTAGTTATGTAAGAATGTACCATAATGATAGATGTCTTTCTCTGTTGCAGTATTCTGTCCCACCCTCCTCCCCCACTTTTTTATGTTCTTGGATGCATTGATCCTGTTTCCCCTGGACTGTCTCTCCACCTGGGGCTTCAGTACTGAGGATGGTGTGCGCAAACGTCTCTTTTATGGTCTACATCTGATGCACCACGCAGACTACTGTGATAAATTACTTTAATATACTGGCTGACGTTGGGTCACTTTGGCAGGCAACTCCCTCATGTAAAGAATACTGCAACAGAAAAGAGAAGGACATCTGTCGTTATGGTACGTTCTTACACAACTAATCTTTGTTGCACTTCTAGGTGGGAAGGAGTCATTTTCAGTCCTGGACACTTCATTCACTCCCTCATCAACCTAATTGCATTTTCAAAGTTGCATTATAAACAACATGCATATCTATGGTTGCAGCAAGCAAGAATCTGCAAGATGCTGAAGGTGTTTCCTTAACTGGGTGACTGGTTCTAAGCTGCTGCAACACAGAACAGACTAGTTACTTTAAGAAAGTCTCTTAAAAATGTCTTCCCTGCTTTGCGAATCACAGTGAAGATCAGAGACCCAGACAGAGCTCTCTCAGATGCTCACATTCATCAGATATGCGCTGGATAGCCTGTCTTGCAGATGATGTCTTCTTTGGATAATAGCCTTCCCTTACAGAACCTGATACTTCAGATTCTTCAGGCTCAGTTAAACTCTGCTTTACTGTACCTCCTTGCCTTGGGTCTCGTAGCAGCAGCATTGTTTGTGCCGTAGTGTCCATGACAATTTTTCAGTGGCCCTTAATGTGATCTCATTTGACAAACTCCATGACACAGCTTATAAAAATTTACAGGATTTCCAGGTTACCCAAATAGTGGTGGCTTTGCAGAGTTAGGATGTTTTTTCTAAATCTTACATCAGTAACCAATTGATTCCCTAGGTTGTGGAGTCATTATCAAGGTCAGACCGTCCATGGTGAAGGTCAAGACAGAGGGATGTTCTTTACATCAGGGTTTTAGATATGAGGCAGTCCTGACTTTATTATCTTTTTGGGACTTCATGTCTCAAGGTGCTATTGCCTTACACACTGATGGCATGATAGTGGTTTGGTCTATAAACAAGCAGGGAAAAACTCAGTACTGTACCCTGTGTTGAGAAATGGTGAGGTTATAGCAATAGGTTGTGTCTGTGGACTGCTTTATTTTTGCTACCACATTCCTCTGGAGGCTAGTCCTGTATTGCATAGGCTAAGTTACTGCTTGGTTATGTCTCATGACTTTTCTGTGCTATTGACTGACAAAAAAAAGTGATTTCATTTCTGGGACAAGCCTTGCTGCATTCCTGATTGCATACGTGAGCATCACAACAAATTAAGCATACGTGAGCATCACAACAAATTAAGCAGCATGATACATTTCATTCTTTCAAAGTGGAATCAAATGACTGGATAGGTATTCACAAATTTACTCCTGGCTTGCCTTGAAAAAGGAAGTAAGGTTTAAGGAAGGTGAGTACTGGCAAGGTGTAAATTGCTACTTGGCTCAGTTGCTTTGCATTTACTATTATACTATAACTAACTACAGCAACTTTGTTTTCCTTCTCTCTCTCCTATAGGACACATCCTAGGGATGCACTTTTTTCCAGAAATGTCTCCCGGGGCTCCTTTATGCTTTTCATCCATTAGCTATTAATGCCAAAGTTAAATGAGAAAACCAAATAGAAGGCCAAAGTAATTTTTTTAGTCTGTTTTTTTCACATTGAGAAGTGTGGTTTCCCTGTACATGTTTCTTCCTGTGGAAAATGCTGTTTCAAGGCCCTTCAGAATCCTTATGACCAACAACTTCCCTGTACCTTCACTTTCTACACTTAACCACATGATTATTTCAGTTTGTTACTCCAGTTCAGTTATTTACCAGGGACTTTTTATATCCTTGCATGATAGTCCGAGTGCTCGCATCAGTCCAGAGGCCTAATTCTAGAAAAACAGAAAATTAAATGACCTTGTTTTTGTCCATGGGCTGCTCCAATATGGGCAGTGTTAGAATACCTAGATCTTTATCACAGATTTAAACTGTCTGTGTATTAAGGTGCACCTTCCAGCAATTTCTAACTTTCTTCAAGGATGTTCCTGATAGTTATTGTAGTCATCACTTGTTGGATTCTTGCTTGTAAGGGGCCTGAAAGCTCGCTCAACTTCCACAATTTTACCTTACCCATCTTACTTATGGCTTTATCATGTTGGGTCATCAGGATGCTAGAGGTAAAGGGAGTCGTTGGCTGTTCTAAAAAGTAGATAGGTAAAGATGGGTGCCTCCAAAACCACACAGCAAACACAACAAAGGGTGCCTCCAAAACCACAAAGCAAACACAACAAAGTCTTGAATGTAAAATTAAATCCAAGTAGATAAAAATCCAAAACTTTTATTGCAAACAAGTGAGCGCTTTCGTTTATTAAAATATAAACTTCATCAGACAACTAAATAAAAACCTTGCAAGGTTTAAATAATACATACTCTTGCATTACTGGATAAAAAATTAGATAAAAATCATGACATCATCACCAAAAGTTTAACCCCTCTATCCCCAGAAAAAAACAATAATAAATTATGCGTTAATTTAAAATGTGTATGTATATGCACTCATATGCTCAATAGTGTTTTGAACTTTCATTGATAACTAAACTTTAGTCACTTGTCCACGATTTTATTTCTTTCTAAAGCCTTGAGTTTTAACGCAGGTGTGATAGAGGTGATCTCATTAATGCCTGGCCAAGTATGTGCTCTTAGCAAAATCTGCCACCTCAATTCTTTTAGCTCTAAATAGAGGCTCCAAGGTCTCCTATCATCCATGTCAATGGGTTGAAGGGTTAAACTTTTGCTGATGATGTCATGATTTTTATCTAATTTTTTATCCAGTAGTGCAAGAGTATGTATTTAAACCTTGCAAGGTTTTTATTTAGTTGTCTGATGAAGTTTATATATTAATAAAAGTGCTCACTTGTTTGTAATAAAAGTTTTGGATTTTTATTTACTTGGATTTAATTTTACATTCAAGACTTTGTTGTGTTTGCTGTGTGGTTTTGGAGGCACCCATCTCTACCTATCTACTTTTTAGGAGTCATTGGCTGTTGCCATTTTCAGATCTTTCTTGACACACTGACTGAGCATTCACATGCTTTACAATGTGCCATCAGTCTAGCATGGTAGCCTGTTTCCATAGGGAAACTTTTTTCATACTTTTGCTAGATTTCATTCTATATTATTTCAAATGTCTGACAGTGATAGTGATTCTATGATGTTTCGGAATAAGAATAATTATATTAAGTGTGACAAACAAATCCTCCCCAAGCAATCAATGCTTTTTCTGTTTAGACCCACAGCCCAACATTGATGATCATCCACATTTTGCAAGGTTTACCTGGAGGACTGTCATCTGTACAGTTAAGAAAAGAAGGTGCATGCCTTGTCCCTTGCCAGCTTGGCATTGACCCCCCCCCCAAGTGCAAACCTTCTTATAAATGCCTGAAACCTACATCTAAACCAGAACTTTTCCGCTCCTTACAGACGGGAGCATCTAGTCCTATCTGTAGAGGAGTAGGAGAAGATAACCCAAGACCACTGGTTCTTAAGCATTCTGAGTAAGGGTGACACATTGCAAATTAATGCCTAGCAGACCAAAATTTGTAGGCATCCTTCTTTCTCAGGGAAAGAAGCGCATTTAGTTCCACTTGTGTTAGATCTGCTAGGACAGATAGTCATAGAAAATGTGTCGGTAGATGAGGAAGGGGATAGGGTTGTACTCGTTTTTTTCTGGTGCCAAGGATAGGCACCTGAAGACTCATTCTGGACTTTGGAAAACTAAACAAAATTCACTGGGCTCAAAGCTCAAAATGCTGACCCTAAAGCCTTTTGCCTCTTCTCTCACAAGTCTTCATGTTCACCTTGGATTTAAACAATTACTTTCTCTACACCCCCTTAATAAAGGTGAATGGAATGTTTCTAGCATTTGTTGAAGGGGTAATCTTCTACCAGTTTACCTCCTTGCCGTTTTGCTTTTTACCTGCAACCATGATTTTTACAAAATGTTGGTCATTGGAGATTACCAATGCAAAGGAAATCCACAAAAAAACAAAATGGCATCTATTAATAAGAAGTCGCTAACTGGCTCCAGAAGTACATCTGGGAGTCTCTGACTCTTCATAGCACCTCTTTGCCAAGATATCCACCTTACCCCTCCCTTGCCTTCCAAAGTAAATAGGAGGCAGACTTTCACTGTGTAGAACACTGGGAGAAAATCACTCGGGTGAGTCTTTCAAGATAGTAAGATCAGACCACAACCTACATTAAAAAAATGCCCAGATTCCTGGTATTCCAGCAGTCCCCAAACAGCAACATCACCTAGTTGTCTGTAATTGTGGAAAGCCTCTTAGCATCAGAATTCATACATTCTGTGGAAGAAAAAGTGAGAGGAACAGAATTTTGCACTAGATTTTTCCCTAACCCCAAGAAAAGGATTGTTGGGGGCATGTTCTGAACTGATCCAGATTAAAAATTCCTGCTATTTCCAAAGTTCAAAATGCCAACTTTTCAAAAGCTGTTACCCTGGATTCTCCTAGGAGCCGTAATGGTGACCTGGATCAGAAGGATCCCTACCTCTAGATCCTCATAGTTTAGGGAGAAACCATTCTGTGATCCCTGGCAGGGCTGCCATTAAGTTTACTGCCATCCTGTTTGACTTGTCTGCTGCTCCCAGGGTATTTATAAGCTCCTCATTTTATTGATTGCCTTTTGCAGGACAGAGGGCATATACATCTTCCCGTAATTTGAGCATTGCCTGATTCACACTGCTATCAGGAAAATCTGGCGAACTGCTGTAATAACCAGGGACTGCTTTCAGAGTGTAGGCTTATTCCTAAACGTTCAGAAATCTCAACTGATTCCAGACACTCCGTTTACTTTACTAGGAGTCAGAAGAACATCGGGTTTTCTTTCTTTCTTCAAACAAAATCCACAAGATTGGCAGTTTAAACAGCACATCAGCTCTGAAATTCCTCAGGCTGCTGGGCTGTTTGGCATACTGCATTGTTATGGTCCCCCTGGTCAGGCTGCACTCGAAGCTCTGGTGGTACCTAAGGAACAGATGATGCCAGCATCTGCAGTCCTTGCAGGCAAAGATTGCATTGTTTCCTTGAATAAGGAAAAAGCTTGCTTGATGGACTGCACTGATCAATGAGGAAGCCCCCTTCAAAATGTAAACCAGGTTCCATTTGCCGGAAACACATGCATCAGCTACTGCTTGGGGTCCCCAGTCAGGGAACCAGAGTGTTTAGGACAAAAGGATGTCTTGGTGACGCACAAAATAAAGAATGGCAGTGCTCCTAGTCATCTGAAACTTTAAACACACATGATAGCCAGGATTCCTGATGATCAAAACAGACAGTACCATAGTCATGATGCATACATAAACAAGGCAGGGCACACTCTTGCGTACTTTGCACACTAGCAGTGTAATTATGGCAGGTAGCCTGGGACTCTGGGCCGACCCCACTGACCCAATACATTCCTGGGCAGGACAAAATCTTTGCAGTTGGGTTATGCAGATCTTCTTTTGACTGTGCTAATGTATGATAAAAGAAGTATTTCTGAATTTCGGCTCATAATTAGAGTATGCCAGGAACAAACCATTTTGCTTCTCCAGAAAAATCAACTTGCGAAGTTCTGTACCAGAATCCCAGAGAAGGGGGTCTGGGTGATGCTGCTTTCTCCATCCCTTGGATAGGCTTATTTCTTTTTACCTTCCCTTCTTTTACCCTTATCCCCAGGGAATTGCAGAAAGCTGGGGATGACAGATCAAGGGTGATCTTCATAGTACCCTTCTGGCCTGGCAGCATTTATTCTCCCTCCTGCAGAGACTGGTTGGGGAGAAACTTATTTTGCTGTCCAGCATATAGACCGTAAGTCCCTGTAAAGGGGGTTAGTCATACATCCTAACTTGAGCATCTTGAGATTTACAGGGTGGATGACCTACTGCTACGTTACATATGTATATATATGTATATATGTATATATGTATATGTATATATATATATATATATATATATATATATATTAATTTAATTTAATATACCATCCCAAAAAAATTTTTTTTTAAAAAATTTGAAAAATT
>NC_056747.1:243290198-243363005 GCF_019279795.1 Protopterus annectens | reverse complement strand
ACCGATTAGGGGCCCAAATTTTCAACCACATGGATGACTACCCTGGGGTACTGGGTGCTATAGCCTGCACACGTAGCACCACCCGGGGAGCAGGGTAGGGCCTACAGTCAGTGCAGGGGCATACCCTTCAACAGTTAGGCCACATGTGATGGCCAGGGCATGAGACTGAATGTGTGTGCTGTCTGCCCTGGAAGCTATGATGTGTCCGATATATGGTTTCTGACACAGCTGTAGCACACCAATGCCTATATGGACATCCCTTGCAGTCTCCTAGTGGAGGATGCTAGGTAAACTCTGGTGTAGTGGCTGATGACACCCATTAGCAATGCACACACACCTGAACACTCACACCATACTGAGGCGGCTGCACAGGCAAGACATATACTTGTGCATGTGTTTGGGATGCTCGGTTCACAGTTCTGGTATCCGGACACATCCATTGGAGCTCTGCAGTATTCACAAGCTACATGCATACAAGTTGTTATGGTATTTGCTATGCTACACAATGTTATCCTGCAGTAACAGTTGCAGCAGGAACAGCATGGGGCAGGGCCACACAGCCCAACACCACTGCCAAGGCCTATACAGGCACAGTGCGACTTGGTGAAGGAACTACCTGAGTAGGGCACAGTCGGCGAAAGCCCGTGCACAGTATGACCTGCCCTTGGCAAAGAGGCAACACAAGGCATATGCACTGACACAGTAGGTACCCACGGATTTCCCCTCTCTGACCCGCACACAGTACAATGGATGCCAAACATGACAGTACCTGTGCTCTGCCATGTATAAGAGTTGCACTGTGTGCATCTGACATAGGCAGCACTCCAGCACCGTCCTCAAGTCCGGAACACACCTAGGGTATGTCTATTGACCTAACAAGTGGCAATTGTATTAGAATGTGTACTTACCCATTGCTATGGTATGTATGTGAGCATATAAGTGACTGTGGTGGCCAAATGTTAGGGCAGCAGACAGTACACATCCATAGTGGCACCATGACCTCTGTATCACATACGGGGGTCACAATGGTAGCCTGTAGTACACAGGGTGTCCTAACCCACTGCAGATTATGGGCTGACCATCATGTGTGTCCGTACAGCCCACACACGTTCCATGCAGCTGGACAGATGTGGACCAATACAGACAAATGATGTACGATGACCTATGGATATGCCCAATAACTGACCCCAACCCCCTGTGACACACACAGACGACAGCAGGCCAGGCAGTTTGATGTAGGTTGTGTAAGCTAGGATGTCCAACACCACTGTGCTGGTAATTAAAGCTGGGAACTGATGTACCCTGGTATCCCTCCAACCAGCAATTTAGGTAGGTCCGCACACTGACATGGAGTACCCGGCATACCAGTACAGTAGCGGCAGATGTTTACAACTGTTGGCAGTGCCCCCGTCACACCTACACATGTGAGAGTCATGTGTGCCACCCACGGTGCTGTGTAGGACTGCGGTTGTGGTTGCATGTCCCCCCCCCACACTATGCAGACATGTAGCAACTATCAATGCCACATGACCATTAGCTACCCTGCAGAGACACATGACACCTGTCTGTGTAGAATGGAGGGGTCAGCAACACAGTACTAACTATCTGGACATGTGACACGAGCTATGTGCGCAGGGTACTTCTACCATCACATGTATAGGGCAGTTCTTTGTTTGCGGACAGGCCGACGCCTTTGGATACAAACTGGGTAAGGCACAGTCCAGCAGGTGGGAGCTGTTGTGCTTGGGTTTGCACAGTGTTGAGCACTGCTGACCTCTGGTCACAGCACCTTATACACATTTAGACTCCACATGTCTTTGACAGTGCACTACTGGCATACTGGTAGACAAACACGCTTACAGCTGCTCGCTCTCCTACATTTCCGCTTACATTTGTCACTCACGCTGGGTGTGTGCGATCCCTTGTGATGTGTATTACATCGGACTACATGACTACAGTATCGGGTATGTGTAACCATTTTGCAACGGCAGCCGTTCGACTGTATGGACTCGGCGGCCTGTCCAGTGACGTAATCATATCATATGCGTGTTCCTCATACGATCTGCTCCCATCTGCCTGATACATGGGAACCGATACTCTGCAATGCTGACATGTGACTTGAGTTTGTTAACACAGCTGTCTGCCGAGTCATGCTACCGCATACCTACTACACGTTGACCACCTTTCAGATTGCACGACTGGAGACTGTAGGAGTGACACCTTTCCCACTTTGCATGGGACAGTCCCTCATCACACATATCATATGTGACAATACCAGGACTCTCCACCAATTGGGGACACATTTCTGCAGAATCAGGGACAGGTCAAGAAAAACAGGGACACTTTTACAAACGTAGTGCTATTAACTTGACACATTGACAGAATCAGAGCATATGATTTAATATACATATTCTGAAGTGACAGTTGTTTATAACTCTTACTTATTGTCAGTAGTCAGTAAGTGTAATTCACCACCTTTCCTTTAACAGCCACTAATTTGAGGAGGGATTAAGAAGGACACAGTCAGACTTTCAGTCAAACTCAGGGATGTACCTGACATTCAGGGACATTTGAGTGGTATGGCCAATACTCTAGCCATTGCAACTGTCCTGATTAGGGGACCTTCTCATGTTGTAGGTGTCTGTACTGGTTGCTTGTTACAGGTCTTGTATACCTGACATGTCGATATGTCATATGTAGTAGCATAAGCAACTATACTGCTGTTAGACTACACTTTGATTTGTTCCGATATGTATATTTCTGTACTATGCATGGCTGTAGGTATGTTCTGCCCTGGTACATCTGACAGTTCTACAGAGCAGGTTCCACTTTGGCCATTCAGACTGGTGGCGGCCCTATAGACCATATATGTAGAGCTATCACATGTGTCAAGGCAACACATACCCGTCCCACAGCCAGTAGTAAACTGACGACTTCCACGGTTTGCATATGTTAAGGTTATTCATGTAGCATTATAATTGATAATACTGTTTCCTATTACATGTAGCTGTTACTGATACAACAAATTGATGTCTGACACCACTACACACACTATATAGCCTCCATTCCCGAACTCACAGGCCATGTGCCATAACTGTCATTTTGCAAGACACAACTGACCAGACGGGTGTGTCCCTCGCAGGCGTACGGGTGTTGAACCTCTTCTGTTATGCTATCATCTACCTGAGGTGGTCAGCAAATTATGCACTTTCCGTCAGTAGCAAAACTCACATACCAATGGGTGTGAATGAACACTGTATCAGGAATAATGCATAACACCCTGTGGGACACACTTAGACGATTGGTTCTATTAACCAGACACATTCACAGTCACAGGGCATATGTATTCATTCACGTTTGTCAAGGTACATGCCGCTTATGACTCATATATGTTGTCATCTGTCATTACCTGTATTCCGCCACCTGTTCACCTAATATTACTAGTTCTGGCAGTGTTTAGTTGGACTTTGTTACATTCTGATACATAACTATGGACGTCCATGCTAATCGGGTACACGGCACTGTGTAGGTATCTATGTATTCCCCGATGGTTTACAAACTATCCGGTAGATGTGCTCTTCAGGTTTGGGAGGTGTAGGCGTATGCTATGCCCACATAGGAATATTAATGACTTCCACTGGGCGGGCCTACTACATCTCTGCCAACCAGCACCTGCACACTTAAGCCCATTAATGCATACCCATGGTCCACCTACCTGGCACCCTTCTACAGCAGTCGTGACAAATACTTACTGCGAGCACAGCTGGGGTATGAGCACACCCCTACACATTTCCCACTCTCCCCATCTCAGTACACATGTCGTACGTTTTGTCAACCCATGTATTATCACACTTACACAACCTACTGTTTCATGTACACCTACATCCTGCTCATATTAATGCCAGCAGATTCGCACGTACCCTGAATTTTTGAGGTCCAGCAAGAGACTTTATCCATGTTTAAAGTGTAGACCTTGCAGAACTCTCCCACTGGTCCTTTCCTACCGGTGTTTTGGACAGCGGCAGTGTATTGATCTGTATTGCCTGTCTGTATGTCTGTCTGGCCTAGCTGGGCAATGGGGGGGTACAACGTTTCTTTATTGGACCTCCCAGTCACATATGCCCGGGCTGTAAATATGTTACCCCTAATTGCTGTGAAGTAACCTATTTATGTACATGTGTATATCTACACTGACATATATAGTTTGTTTTGTTTGTATGTGTATATATCACTACCTGTTGTTTGTGTATATATAATATCTATCTATATATATCCGTAGTGTATCCTTGTGTGTGTGTATGTATATATATATATATATATATATATATCTATATATATATATATATATATATATATATATATATGTGTATATATTTATATATATATATATATATATATATATATATATATATATATATATATATATATATATATATATATATATACGTATAGATATATATATATATATATATATATATATATATATATATGTATATCCATATGGGTGTGTGTGTGTGTGTGTGTGTGTGTGTGTGTGTGTGTGTATATATATATATATATATATATATATATATATATATATATATATATATATATATATATATATATATATATATATATATATATATATATATATATATATATATATATATATATATATATATATATATATATATATATATATATATATATATATATATATATATATATATATATATATATATATATATATATATATATATATATATATATATATATATATATATATATATATATATATATATATATATATATATATATATATATATATATATATACACATATATAGCTATATGTATATATACGTTTTTATCTATATATACATCTGTGTGTCCTTTAACCTATACATTTCCTGGACATGGACACTTACACATGCGTATTGGTTTTATCCCTGCTTCAACAGCATACTATTGCCTTAGTCATTCTGACACCGACACCACTCCAGTGAACTTGTGCTCAGTATATTGCACGTTATGCAGCAGACTCACTCCAAGGATATTCATAACTCCTACGCTTATATTCCTCGCACATGCGTGTGTTTGATTGTCAGGGTGTTCATGTGCTGGTCCGGGTTTAGACTCGGCCGACTGGTGACTAGCACTTCCCTGGCGCTTTTCAAAGATTAGAAGTAGCACATGGACAGAGTTAGTCCAGAGTTTAACATTCTACCTGTGTTTACAGATGCAGGTGTTTGGGCACCTCTGACCACATTATTGGGTCGGCGCTACATAATTTAGGGCGGGGAGTGGTTCCACTGCATAATGCAGGTTAGGGGGTGGTTTCCATGTGTTTCCCTTCCCATTTCACTATTTCATTCCTTTATACATACAATGAATATTATTCTGGACATCTGTTATAAATTCACTACAGGTATGCAATAGTCCTGTCAACAGATGTGACAGTTGGTTGGTGTACTTCTGTGTACGGACCTCTCTAATACTCGGGGACTCGTGTCTACAGTGACAGGGACAAGGCTATGACAACTCGGGGGCAATCACGGACACTTCTACCATATTAGTACTATTAACTTGGAATGTGTTGACAGCTTCGTAATACTACTAATTTTCTGCAGTTGAATGCGTCTATTACTCTTCATTGTTGTAAGTAGTCATTCTCATTCAACACCTTTCCCCCAAAGGTCACTGGCTTTGTGAGTGTTTAAGGGTCTGGCCAGTTATTGTGCGAATGCTCTGACCATTGGTATCATTGACATTGTCATATGTACAGGGTGGGATGTATTCTGGGGACTAGGGTTGGCACCTTTTCAAATGGCCAAGATAGGACATTTTCAGAACACACATCAGATTTTACAAGCCGACAAATACCCACGGTCAGTACAACGGATAGAACTTTACTTATTTGCCTACATAAAAGCCTATTGTTGTAGCGGTTTAGTTGCTTATTCTGTTTCTTGTAACATTGAGGTATTGTAGATACTGCAATAATTATTTTCTGCAACTATTACATAACATATGGGACATAATTATGTCCTACAATCCCAGGACATTTGCCATTTGTAATGTATTTTGTCAGGACACAACTGTCCAAAGAGGGACTGTACCTCACAAAGCGGGACAGATGATAACCCTACTGCGGACACCAGATTGTTTGGGCCAACACACAGCCACGGTCAGTGCAGGTTTAGAACATTCATTTGTTTCCTAGCTGTGAGCCTTATACCTTTGGCATATGTTAAGTTGTCAATCTCGCCTTCATTCTTGCTGGATGGGTTTGGAGCCGATCCTCGGCTCCAACTCGGTCTATACTAAGGCTCGAGAGCTAATTTTACCGGCTCGAGGCAACCCTATATCCCAAGATGCTAGGTGCTAACTACCCAGATCTCGTTTGCCGCTTTCGCTAGCAAGGTGCTTTTTTTACCGGCTCCACAGGTCAGTGAAAAATTTCAACTTTTTCTACTCTTTTCTTAGGATTTTTCCTCTTTATTTTAAAAATAGACTAGCATCTTAACCTCCTTAGTATACCACTTCCGTTGGGTTCCCATTTTGTTAATCCCTAATCCCAAAAGTTATATCCCTCCCCTGTTAAGGTTAGGCCTTAGGCCCTTTCCGTTTTTTTCCCGTTCCCTTTTTTTGGGACAGTTAGGTGTGTGTCTGGTTTTGTTAACCTTAATTTTGTTCGTGTGTGTGTTTAACTTTCCAAGGAAGATTTTTCTTCCCTTGACAGCTTAATGTCTAAAGACATTAAAGTCTCAGGCTTCAAGAAGTGTGACTCGTGCTGTCAGAAAATGTCGCTGACAGACGGTCACACTTCTTGTGTGTATTGCCTGGGACCCCTGCACCTGCAGGACTCTTGTTCTGTTTGTCATGCATTCAGTCCAAGAGTCCTGCAGGAGCGCAGGAATAAGTTAATTTTGAGGGGCTTATTAAAGCCCGAAGGTTCCTCGGCTAAGTCCTTGCCGGGGAAACCTTGAAAGCCATCCAAACCGTCGGCTCCGTGCTCCAAGCCATTGGCTGGTGGCTCACCTACTGCATCACGATCGGCTCTGGCTGGAGCCGATACGTCTATGTTGCAGTCTCCTGCATCGGCTCTGGCTGGAGCCGATGCCTCCAAGACTCTGTCTTCAGAGTCGGCTCCGTCCTGAGCCGACGTGTCTTTGGCTCCATCGGCACCACTAGTCTCGGTGCCATCTTCCACCCACAAGAGATCTAGGTCTCCGTCCCTGGAGTCCATTCACTCGGCTCCGAGATCGCCTTTGCTCTCGGAGCGGGGCCATCCAAGCCATTCCTTTCGGTCTTCCAGGCTTTTGGACCATGACCTCGAGAGGGTGGTTAGCAGACTCCTAAAGTCTCAGGCACTGGCCCAAATGCTTCATAGCCCGTCTCAACAGACAGTGGCTTTACCCATACCATCTATGATTCCTCCTCCGACTCTGCCCCTGAGTTCGGAGCCGGAGCTCCTCGGAACCATGACCGTTGAGACATCGGAGCCGATACCTTCCCCTTCGGCTCTGTCGTCTGCTCCGATCTCTTCCATGGTTCCATCCTTGGAGGGATCCGGGTGCTTGGACTTCCTCGTCGGCTCCGAGGGGGCAAGGGGCATCGGACCCTTGTCCGACCCCATTCTCCCTCTCGGAGCATCTGCGCTGGTGAGTTCGGCCCCGACATCGGCTTCGGAGCCGTCCCTCTAGGTGCCGGCTGGGGTTCCTATTTCTTCGGAGCGGGAGCCCTCTGTCTTGCCTGATAGGGGCGCCTTCGAGGTCATGAAGAGCGTACTGGCCCCAGTGCCTGCTCCATGGTCAGCTCCATCAGCTCCTCCCACTGTAGTGCCTGCTGTGGTCTCTACCCACTCACTCATTCCCGACCGTAGAGATCCAACGCCTCAGGTTTCCCCTTTCGGAATATCCTCCTCTTCCGAGGTTTCCCCTGATCCATCAGGTGAACCCCCTCGAAAGAGGACATGTAAGAGGAAGCATGTGGACTCCCCTGAGTCCATCACATCTCCGACTTGGATGAGTCTGAAGGGTCCCCACAGTCCCCCTCCTGAGGATGTCTCCTTTTCTGACATCCTTGAAATCCTCAAGCAGAGGGGGAACTGGTCTACCCTCAATCCTTCCGAGGACGAGTCGGTTTACCTGGAGGCGTTTGGTTCTCGCCCTTCCACCTCCTGGATGTCTCCGCCTTTTGACCCCCTCATGGAAGTGGTGGCGCGGAAGGTGTGGACGGCCCCTGATACGATGGAACTCACCCCATGGAGGCCTTCCAAATTTATCACAGTCCCGTCAGCTAAACAATCTTTAACTAAGGGTGTCCCAGTTGATGCCATGGTGGTGGCTGCAGCCACTAAGAAGGAACTGGCTGATCCTTCAGTGCCTATCCATCCTCCTAATAAGGAATCTAGGACTATGGATAGGTACGGCAAGCGGATGTTCTCTTCAGCGACCTTCGCCATGCGGTCGCTGAATTACTTGTGCCATTTCACCCACCGCCTTCAGAGAGACATTCTCAAAGAAATGGGTGATACCCTACAGGATCCAACAGCTGCGGGGTCTCAGGACAAAATCAACTCCCAGCTAGGAACCCTAAATTCCATTGTCAACTCCTCTATGTGGCTTATTTCCTACGCAGCCGATGGAGCGAGTAGAGCCGCAGGCACAGGCTTGGCTTTAAGGCGTCATGCCTGGATGTAGCTTTGCAACTTCGCAGACCCCTTCAAGGCGTCCTTCACTAACTCCC
This sequence comes from Protopterus annectens, assembly GCF_019279795.1. Classification (NCBI taxonomy): domain Eukaryota; kingdom Metazoa; phylum Chordata; order Ceratodontiformes; family Protopteridae; genus Protopterus; species Protopterus annectens. The sequence continues at coordinate 243,354,273 of NC_056747.1, read as the reverse complement.
CCTTTGATGGTTTGGCGTTGTTTGGACCTCAAGTGAAGGATAATTTGACCAGATGCGAACAAGATGCCAAGACTCTGCCGTGGGAGTCCATTTTTCAACCCCGTCTAGACCATATCCTAAGGGTCAAAAGGGTGGTAAAATGTGGTTCTGCAAATCACAGGGAGTCACGCCTGATGCAAGAGGTCACTTCCCCCCCCGAGAGGCGGGGGGGGACAACAACAGACGCCACCCTAGAGGCAGAGGAGGTCCGCAGAATCATGGTAACAGAGAGTCTCTCTCTGACAAAACCCTTCCAGCATCCCTGAGAAGCTGCCCGACTGTCCACTTTCGGAGGCAGTCGGGGGAAGGTTATCGCTGTACCCAGAAGCTTGGCTTTCTCTCACACAAGACAAATGGGTGCAGTCGATTATATCCGAGGGTTACAAAATTCCCTTTATCCACACCCCAACTCAGCCAAAAGGGCCTCTCCCAGACGTTCCACCCAGTCTAAGGGAACAAGCAGTACTAGAAATATCAAAACTGCTAACAAAAAGAGCCATCCAGCCAGTCCCAGCAGACCAATTAGGATCCGGAATCTACTCAAAGTTCTTTTTGGTACCAAAAAAGACAGGGGACTGGAGGCCAATATTGGATCTCAGCAGACTAAACAAGTCTGTAAAAAGAACGAAGTTCCAGATGGTCACGCTACAGTCCATTCTACCCTTTCGGGGTAAGGACAATTGGATGTGCTCAGTGGACCTTCAGGATGCGTGCTATCACATCAAGATGCACAGGTGCTCCAGGAGGTTTCTCCGCTTCTGGCTGGGGGCCAGTCACTACCAGTTCAGGGCCCGCCCTTTGGTCTCACTACAGCCCCCCCCCGAGTGTTCACCAAATGCATGGCAGTGGTTACGGCTCACCTGAGATGTCAAGGATTCCAGGTTTTTCCGTATCTAGATGACTGGCTCCTTACTGCCCACCACCAGGCATCAGCTTCTTCTTGCCAGAGATTACACCATTCAAACTTGCAAAGGGCTAGGTATCTCCATAAATTTCGAAAAGTCTGCCTTGTCGCCTTGTCAGTCTATTACCTTCATAGGCGCCACCTTGGACACCATACAGCTCTCAGCAAAATTAACCGAGCAAAGAGTTTTAGATATTCAAAATCACGTTCATGTCCTCCTTCAGAGCAAAAGAATCCAGGCCAGGTTTGTTCTAAAAGTGTTAGGTCTCATGGCGGCAGCCATCATGCTACTTCCCCTTGCTCGCTTTCACATGCGGCTCCTTCAGTGGATGCTCTTCTCCCAATGGTCCTTCCAACAGCTTCCTTTGACACACAACATCTTAATAACTTTATCTTGCAAGAAACATCTGCCTTGGTGAATGGTCTCCCCTCAAGTCCTTCAGGGCAGACCACTCGTTCCTTCCCCTCCGGGCACCACAGTCACTTCGAATGCCTCCCTGATTGGGTGGGGGGGAGCATTTTCAGGGCAGGACAGTCCAGGGCACATGGCAACCTTTCGAATGCCACCTGCACATAAATGTCCTGGAGATGAGCAGTGCTTTTGGCGTTGCAAGCCCTCCAAGACTCTTTTCCCTTAGGGACTATTGCAATTCAGACGGACAATATGTCCGTAGTGTGGTATATCAACAAACAGGGCGGAACCAAGTCCTATCCCCTGTGTCGAGAGGCACTCGGACTTTGGCAATGTGCGATCTCTTCTCAGTGGTTTCTGATAGCAACGCATATCCCTGGGAAGTCCAACATCATAGCGGACAGGTTGAGCAGAGCTATTCTCATGCCACACGAGTGGTCTCTCAAGCAATCAGTAACGGAGGAGATTTTTCAGAAGTGGGGTCTTCCTTGCTGCAATCTTTTTGCAACACCTCAGAACAGCAAGTGCCTCGACTTTCTCACTCTCTTTCCCCTTCCAGGCCATCCCCCCAGAGACGCTCTAGTCCACGATTGGCCTCGGGGACTTCTATACGCTTTTCCCCCTTTCCATTAATCACTCAGTTGATTCTGAAAGCTACCGCCTTGAGAGCCAGGATGATCCTCATTGCCCCTTATTGGCCTCGACAGATATGGTTCCCGTTCCTGCATCGTTAACTTTTGGAACAGCCTTGGCATCTGGACCTAGTGCCAGATCTTTTGGCCCACCAGTCAGGGCAGCTGCACCAATCCCTCCAATCTCTCAACCTCACAGCTTGGTTGCTCCACTTCCATCCCTAGCCAGGCTTCCCCTGATTTCCAACTCTGTCCGTGATATTATTGTAGCTTCCCTTAAGTCCTCTACCAGAAGGATTTATACTAGTAAATGGAAGCGTTTTTCCTTCTGGGCTAGGAATATAGATCCCTTCACTGCTCCTGTACAATCAGTTCTAGATTTCCTAGCTGAAATTTTTCATTCAGGCTCTTCATCCTCCACAGTAAAGGTTCAGTTAGCGGCCATTTCAAATTTTCACATAGGCCTATCGGACTCCAGCATCATGTCCCACAAGCTTTGTAAAGCCTTCCTTAAGGGTATCTTTTTACTCAAGCCCCCAATCAAAGACCCCCCACCACAGTGGGATTTGAATTTGATTTTAACATCCTTGATTCTGCCTCCCTTTGAACCTACGGCTTCCTGTTCTTTAAAGTTGCTCTCTTGGAAAACTCTCTTCCTAGTTGCCATAACTTCTGCTAGGAGAGTATCAGAACTCCATGCCCTTTGCATTCGTCCTCCTTATCTAGTTTTCCACAAAGACAGAGTTTCTCTCAGATCTAACCCATCTTTTTTGCCCAAGGTGGCTTCTCAGGCAAATTTAAATCAATCTATCGATCTTCCAGTTTTCTTCCCTAATTATTCTAACAGGGCGGAGCAAAAACTGCATTATCTGGATGTTCATCGTCAGCTCTGTTACTATCTGGACAGAACTAAACAAACTAGGAAATCTGATCAGCTTTTTCTGTCCTATGCGGAAGGTAAAAAGGGCCTTCCAGTATCCAAAGTAACCTTGTCTAGATGGCTGTCCTCTGTGATTACCTGTACCTATCAACTCAGAGGTAAAGAATTACCTTCTAAGCCAAGAGCCCATTCAACCAGAGCTTTAGCTACATCAACAGCCTTTCAAGCTAGATTGCCAATAGATCACTATTTGTGCAGCAGCCACATGGGCCTCTCCTCATACCTTTATTACACACTACAAATTAGTCATGGCCTCCAGAAACAGGGCAAATTTTGGTTCCACCGTTCTCAGGAGCCTGTTCCGATGAGCCACCCGGGATGAAGGTGCTAGGGACGCAGTCCCATCCAGCAAGAATGAAGGCGAGATTGACAACTTAACATTGAGAAGTTATGTACCTACCATAACGTTCCATGTTAGTTGTCTTCTTCTCGCCTTCTTTCTTGCGTCCCACCTGCCATCCCCTTATTTTGGATAGACCGAAAGGAGTCCCCTTTTCTTATCAGGATCTTCACCTTACACAATTTGAAGCCTAAACTGGTTATACTTTGGTAGCTATAGCTTCAGGTAGTGGCACATGGGGAATTTTGCCCCTTCTCCTTCTCTCCCTTGGGTTGGGAGGCTAAAATTGCTATGTTCTCAGCTACCAAACGAGATCTGGGTAGTTAGCACCTAGCATCATGGGATATAGGGTTGCCTCGAGCCGGTAAAATTAGCTCTCGAGCTTTAGTATAGGCCGAGTCGGAGCCAAGGATTGGCTCCGAACCCATCCAGCAAGAAAGAAGGCGAGAAGAAGACAACTAACATGGAACGTTATGGTAGGTGCATAACTTCTCATTTTGTTGTTTGCCTGATTCTTGTACGAATTACGTTTATTCTATCCTGACGTGACCGCTTTAGGCAACTGTTGCATGCAGTATGGTACATAGTTATTTCCTACGATCACAGGACATTTGGCATTGTATCATTGTTGGTCAGGTCACACCTACACACACATTAATTGTCCCTCACACAGTGGATCAGGGGTATCCTGTTTACGTCCGTGCCTTCATCACCCTTATACCATGTGCCACTATGCGAATGTGTGCAATATATTCTCTCGCTTATTCGTGTCGGGACACGTGCATCACGGGCAGGTGTTTGAACCTGGGTAGTGACCATCTAGGGCTGGACAGTATCGTGCACCACTACTGCACATTCAAACTTGTATCCAGATATCTACAGGACTGGACTTCGTGTCTTCCATTCTAATATTTACACAGGCTACTTATCCCATGAGGGCTATCCCAAAAATTGAACAAGACCAAAACAAGACAAATACCGAACATTCTTCTGGCATTATGAAAATGTGCTGGGGGTTTTACATGCAAGGGATACATAGTGTGCAATCCTGAAACTGCCTAGGGTGATACTACCTACTACATATGTGTAGTGGTCACTATGTGTAGATGTGGCTGCACCAAACCAGTAGGCCAAGTATGGCTGGATTTGGTGGACGTTCAGGTAAGGGAGCGGGTTGTGTGATGTGGAGGGGATGCTGGGGTAGTCCATTATGCATCCAGGTGTGTGTTGCATTTGATATGGCCAGTTCCATCAGGACCAATCTGTGGGTATGTGCCGGTGACATGTCTATACATTTGTATCGCACATTTTAATATTCATATGTTTGTGGGATTGTGTTCTACAGTATGGCCTGTCTGGTTGTATTGCAGATGTTTATACATGGTTTTGTGTTTCTTTATGCTTCACCCGTTGCTCCCTCATACACCTCCGGTTCACCTATTCCGCATACAACACAGTATCGCCTTGGAGGATTGTACCATTACCCATCCCTCACACACACACATATTCCTCACACCCCATACATCACTGCTTTGGTTGTTGGCCCATGACACGGCCAGAGTAACACATTGAATACCCTACATATGTCAGGTACCTGTATGTTTGTGTGGACTACCCTGCCATGTTTGCTTTCCACATGCTATACCTCACGCACATAGGTACACGCCCATACTTAACTTTCATTACATGGTTGGTATACCCAGGTAATACCCGTTCAACTGTGACACATCCTGACATGTTTGGCTTGTACCACTGATGTGCGGATTTTGGCAGACTGTTCTAATCATTGGTAGGATGCCACCTTTTCCTATGTCCAGGATGGAATATATTCCGGACACACATCCGAATGTACTGCACAGCATGTACCCACAGTCGACGGTATGGATAATACTGTTGCTTTCAGCCTACATGTTGCCTTATTGTTGTAGCAGTTTATATGCTCCTTCTGTTTCGTTTACATGCTTATTCTATTTCCTGTCACATTTGGTATGTGAAATATGCTGTATTTTGTTATGGACACATCTGCCCAGCTGTGTACCCTCCTTCACATTATGGGTCAGCTGGTGACCCTAACCATTGGGCTGGACGTACCTACTGGCGGCACGCTAACATATGATGCATTTCACTTCCACTTGGTATAGCTATCTACACTTCTTTGGACTATGGGCACACGGTTTTCCATGTCATTTGTTCGCGGGATAGGGACCCGTTATTCCCTACCGTGCATTTATGTTTGCTTCTTCATTTTGTGTTCGCAGGAACTATCCTGCATGCTTTGCATACGTTTCAGTATCCATGGACACTGACAGATGTAATTACTATCTTGCAAGGTGTTATATGTAAGCATTTTAGGTTGCACGTCAACAGCTGGCATTTCCACACCTCCGTGCGGCACTTCGACATGCCCTATGCACTTGCGCTCCTTTCCTATGCACGTGGCTGTGGCGGCAGCATGCCTTCATTAATATGCATTTGGCGCTACTGCGCCATCTTCACGCCACACTGTCGGCGCAAGCCTACCGCCGGCCTTGCGCCGAGCTTCATGAATCCCGGGGCATATTTATTTTTATATAGTTGAACAGTAATGATATAGTCCCAAGGTTTATGCAGTAATGAGTCATTATTTGGAAATGATAGTTTATTCTTGGAAGATCTTCTGCTTAGGCTTGAGGTAAGAACTAGATATGTGTTGTGAGAACAACCCCTAAGTAGGATCAAGCCAATGCTAGTTTGGGCCAACTCCTTAAAATAATGTGGCACTCAGTACTGCAAGTCTTTACACCTAAATTCTGAAACTTCCTGTTACACTTTTAAAGTGTACCTCCACACTCTTACTATTAAAAAATACAAACTTTGAGATATAGTGCAACTATTCCAAGACAACTCAGTCTTAGACTTAGTATGTACTCCTCACACATTCACACTTGCTGTTGCTGAATTTAGAGAATCTTATTTATGATCCTTGGATATGTAGCAGGCATCTGTATGGGCCATAGGGTCATGATTTCTTCAGCTTGGTTACTTGGGATTATTTTCAGCCAGGAAACCATGATGGAAGTAAGCTCACTGGCGTGACCCACTGCAGAAGTCTTCCATGAAGACCATAACAATCTGTACAAGTGTTCCTTAAAAGGTTTATGAATTTGCCTTTACCAAACCATGTGTTTACCTATGAAAGTAAAGAAAAAGGTGAAAAGTCCACTCCTTATCAACAGACTCACAAAAAAACACCAGGGTGAACAGTAATGATGAGCCCAGAATACAAAAGTCCAAAAATAACTGCAAGCAATTCTCCAAAACCAATCTTGTTTTATTAAGCGCTTTTGTCTTGGTCCATGCCAAGACTTCTTCAGAATAACAACCATTCTGACTTCACTGACTTAAATACAAAACCTCAATTAAATAAATTGAATAATTACTATGTAATTGACTCCACTCTAAAACTTATAATTTCAAAGTTCTAATTTTTAAAGCAGGTGTGAAAGATAAAGTATCATTTAAACCAGGTTCACACACAGAATTCAAAAGAAATTGCCATTTTAACTCTCATAATTCTAAATTCATTTCCCACCAGCCACCTCTTAATAGTTTATTCGCTACCTCTAATATACCAAATTTAAATCCTTTGCATCCCAAACATTTTAGTGAGTGTCTGTACAGAGCATTTTTTTCATTTTATATGGGTAATTGCATATGTGTGTTCATATATACGCTTCCATAATTGTCGCTCTGTTTTCCCCACATAGACATTTTTACAAGTGTCACAAACTGCTAAGTACGCTAAACCCTTAGTAGCACAATTACCTGGTTTAAACATTACTTGGTTCACCCTACTGGGTAAGCGTATATATGAACACACATATGCAGTTACCCATAAAAATGAAAAAAATGCTCTGTATAGACACTAAAATGTTTGGGATGCAAAGGATTTAAATTTGGTATATTAGAGGTGGTGAGTAAATCATTAAGAGGTGGCTGGTGGGAAATGAATTTAGGATTATGCGAGTTAAAATGGCAATTTCTTTTGAATTCCGTGTGTGAACCTGGTTTAAATGATCTTTTATCTCTCACACCCGTTTTAAAAATTAGAGCTCTGAAATTATAAGTTTGAGTGGAGTCTTTTTAAATTTCAATAGAGTAATTACATAGTAATTATTCAATTTATTTAACTGAGGTTTTGTATTTAAGTCAGTGAAGTCAGTATGGTTGTTATTCTGAAGAAGTCTTGGCATGGACCAAGACGAAAGCACTTAAAACATGATTGGTTTTGGAGAATTGCTTGCAGTTATTTTTGGACTTGTGTATTCTGGGCTCATCATTACTGCTCACCTTGGTGTTTTTTGTGTACCTATGAAAGTGCTTAAATATTTTTTTCAAATGTTTGGGTCATATTTATCAATATTTTGGCAGTTTCCTTCATTTGGACTCTGCTTTTTCTGTAAATCATAAACTTGCATGATTCCGATCCATCCACTCACTACTTAGACTAGTTGCTGCAGGACTAGTCAGATTGCAATGTTTAAGCCTTCCCTAGAGCTGACTCCTCTCGTAGCTCTCCTAAAGCTCTGTGCCTCTTTTCTTCTCCAGATCTCATCTGCTGCATACAGCTACACCTCTGCAGAGCAGCCGCATGTTGCTATCAACATTTTCTGAAGTGTTGTTCAGTCAGCAGTCAGTTTGTTGATATTTTTGATTCTTTCATTTTTCTCAGTGTTTTATGAGCCTTGGAGTGTTTCATGTCAGACCTTTCCAACTTTTTTTGTCCATTTTCAAGTTAGTTGCATTCCTTGCCTGCTGTTGGCTAGAGCTGCCATTTTGTTCAGTGTTGCTGTAGAATTTTTGAGAACATCTCAGTTTATCAGCAACAGTTCTTCTGCATGCCGATAGACTAATAGTTCCAAACCATCTTTCTGCAGCAGTAGAGTTTTCGGTTTTCTCTACTATTGTGTGTGACCTTGGAGTAGGTATATATAAATGTTGGGAGGTGGAGTGTGTCCCCCAGCATGATTATGCAGGCAGCCCCCCCCCCCCACAAAAAAAAAATTTAATGTGAAATTGTTCGATCTCGCCATTTGTTCTTATGCACAGGTTCGGAGCCGGCCACATCGCAAGCTCTGCATCTAAGAGAAGCTCGAGGCCCAGTTCCCATCCCATGATCCCCTGCTGCTATCCCTCAGATCTAGTTTGCCGCTGCAACATGTCACGTCGACGGAGAGCTCGGGCCAGTAAAACTTTACTTATTCACGTTTAAAAATAGCTTTTTTATTAATAAGTTAGTTTTGTGTGTGTGTGTGTGCGCGTGTGCATGTGTGCGTGTGTGCATGTGTGTGTGTGTGTGTGTGTGTGTGTGTGTTATTTAGGTATATCCTTTAATATTAGTAGTTATAGTTGTAGGAGCGACTGCTCCTAGGCAATAAGCTGTTTTTTTCTGTCAGGGCTCTGGCGGAATTTTTTCTATACTAATACTGCTTTTTTGTAATAATAATTATACATATATATATATATATATATATATATATATATATATATATATTTTTTTTTTTTTACTCAGTGTGTTTTTTGCACTTATATTTACACCTATAGTTTAGTGTGGTTTGCTGTGTTTTTCTACATTAGTGTTATTATATTTAAAGTTAGCTTGTAGTTATGTCTGAGAAAGCTAAATCAGGATTCAAGCGCTGTCAGTGTGGACAGAAGATGTCCATTACGGACAATCATACCTCCTGCGTCTACTGTCTTGGCCCTCTCCACCTTCAGGAGGACTGTTCCATCTGTCACTCCTTCAGTGGAAGGGTCATGATAGAGAGATGCAGGAAGCTTATTGAGAGGGGCCTTCTAAAGCCCGATTTTCAAGAGTCCTTAAAGAAGGCTGACCAGGCTTCGAAGTCTTCGAAGGGGTCGAAGGCTTCGAAGGTATCGGAGCCCAAGTCTTCGGCTCTGAGCACCTCGATGAAGATTTGGTCGCCGGCTCCACAGACCTTGGAACCGAGCATCGAACGGTTGTCTCGAATTGAGGCCCAGGTCTTGGAGCCGGTGTCAGAGGTGCCTCCGTCTTCAATCCTTCGCTCGGTGACCTCTTCAGCCCCTTTGACCCATTCTTCCAGGGCGATGTCGGACACCGATGTGGATCGAGTGGTACAAAAGCTTATGGAGAACACGGCTCTGTCCAAACTCATTGCAGTTTCGTCCCAGCTGGTTTCGAAACTTGAAGCCCTTCCTGTCCCATCCATAGATCCTCCTTCGAGACCCATCGAGTCTTCGGAGCCGGGAGTCGAGGATCTGATATTTGTTGTTCCTCTGGTGCCGAAGCCTTCCTTAGGGCTGTCAGCACCACTGACCTCGACACCCTCGGTGCCTGTCGAGGAGTCTCTGAGCCGACGGTCTTTCCTTGGTTCCGGGGTGGAGAGTCGAACTGAGCTTTCTGTGCCGACTCTTCCCCTTGGGGCCTCGGCGCAGATTAGCTTGGCTCCGTCCTCTGGGTCGGAGCTGGTGGTTCCGGTACCGGGGAAGCTACCGTGTTCTTCGGATCCGGTGGAGTCCTCGGCCTGTGGCTCCTCTGACTTCGACGCCATGAGGAAGGTCTTGTCTGGTCAGACACTCACATCACCAGAATCCACTTCTCCTTCCCTGAAGGGACCGTGTTCTGCTTCTGCGCCCTTGATCCCCACCAAGCGTAGAGACCCAATGCCTCAGCCAGCTCCAGCGGGAGAACCCTGTTCCTCGGAAGCTTCACCAGATGCCCCCTCTGATGAAATTCCTAGGAAGAGATTGTGCAAGAGGAGGCACATTGATTCCCCACAGGAATCCTTGACATCGGACACCAACCTGGATGAGTCAGAGGGGTCCCCTCGGTCCTCCCCCGAGGATGTCTCATTCACTGACATCTTAGAAATTTTAAAACAGAGGGGTGGCTGGCAGACACTTGCCCCCACTGAGGATGAGTTGGTGTTGCTGAAGGCATTTTGGGGCTCAACCTTCCACTTCCTGGGTGACTACGCCCTTCGACGAGCTAATGGATTTAATAGCCTGAAGGGCATGGGAGGCTCCTGATACTGTAGAACCAGTCCCTCTGAGACCAAATAAATATATTACTGCCCCCCAAGATAAAGCTTACCTTACCAAGGGAGTCCCTGTCTATGATGGTGGTGGCGGCAGCCAGCAAGAAGGAAATGTCCGAAGCATCTTCCTCTGTTCATCCTCCTAACAAGGATTCTAGGACTATGGACAGGTATGGGAAGCTTGTGTTTAGCTCAGCGACTTTTACCATGCAATCGCTGAACTACCTTACCCATTTTACGCGCCTTCAGGGAGATCTCATTAAGGAGTTGAGAGTTACTCTCCAGGGTACCACAAATGCTGCTGCTGTCTCAGACAAGGTGACAGCACAGCTTAACACCCTTATTTCAATAGTTAACTCGTCCATGAGGCTCATATATGCGGCCGAAGGTTCGAGTAGGACGGCTGCCTCAGCGATTGCTCTGCGGAGACAATCCTGGATGTGGCTGTGCTCCTTTGCGGAAGCCTTCCTTTACTAATGCCCCCTTTGATGGTGCCTTCTTGTTTGGGCCCAAAGTGAAGGAGACACTCACTAGGTGCGAGCAAGAGGGAAAGACCCTGTCTGCCGTGGGGTCCATTTTTCCGCCCCCTCTAGACCGTACCCCAAAGGGCAATGAGGTGGAAAAATGTGGTTCCGGAAGACTCTGGGATCTTTCTAGTCTGCACCTAGTGACACCCCCTCCAGAAGCAGAGGAGTGGGAAGGAATGGAAGACGCTGCCCAGGCGGCAGAGGGGGTCCGCAAAACCAGGGCGACAGGGATACCGTCCCTGGGAAGTCCTTCCAGCACTCCTGAGTGGAGGCCCAGCTGTCCTGCTCTGGAGGCAGTCGGGGGTCACTTGGCTTTATACCCGGAGGCCTGGCTAAATCTCACATCAGATTCCTGGGTAAAAAGCATAATAACCAGAGGATACGATATTCCCTTTCTAAACAAACCCCCCCCCCAAAAAAAAAAGATTCCCAGATGTTCCACCCGCTCTGTGGGATCAAGCAGCCATAGAAGTACAAAGGCTGTTAGAAAAAAAGAGTCATCCAGCCAGTCCCGGCGGACCAAATAGGCTCGAACTTACTCAAGGTTCTTTTTAGTTCCAAAGAAAACAGGGGACTGGAGGCCAATACTGGACCTCAGCAGACTCAACACCTTCGTGAAGAAGGAAAAATTCCGGATGGTCACGCTACAATCAATTCTTCCATTTCTTCAAACGAACGATTGGGTGTGCTCTATAGATCTTAATGATGCGTACTACCACATAAAAATGGACAGGCCATCCAGAGATCACCTGCGCTTCCGGCTTGGGAGCCAGTCATTTTCAATTTCGAGCTCTGCCCTTTGGCCTTACCTCAGCCCCCAGGGTGTTCACCAAGTGCATGGCAGTAGTGGCGTCTCACTTGAGATGACTGTGATTCCGAGTGTTTTCGTATCTGGACGACTGGCTCCTTGCTGCCACCACCAAGCATCACCTAGTGCAAGCCAGGGACTATACAATCAACCTCTGTTCCAGCTTAAGAATAACAGTGAACTTCGAAAAATCTTCCTTGTCGCCCTCACAGCATATCTTATTTATAGGGGCGGAGTTAGATACTTCCGTAGCACGGATAAGACTTCCTCGGGCAAGAGTGTCAGCCCTGAGGGATCAGGTCTCTATTCTTCTTCAAAACAAAAAAGTCCCTGCGGTACAAGTCTTGAAAGTATTGGGCATGATGGCAGCTACCCTTATTTCCAGTTCCCTAGGGAGAATGCACATGAGGATCCTCCAGTGGCTCCTCTTTGCTCAGTGGTCGTTCCAACAGTTACCTTTGTCACACAGAATCTTAATCACGGAAACTTGCAAGTGGGACCTCCGTTGGTGGATAAACAATCAGGAACTGACGATGGGGCGTAAGTTTGCACTCCCTGCCCCCATAGCCACAATAACCACGGACGCTTCCCTGATAGGGTGGGGGGGGGGGGACATTTTCAGGGGAGAACAGTCCAAGGAGAGTGGTCGAAAATAGAGTACAACCTGCACATCAGTGTCCTGGAGCTGAAAGCAGTGTTCTTGCCGTTGCAACACTTTCACGACTCCTTACCTCTGGGAACAGTGGCAATTCAGACGGACAATATGTCAGTCGTCTGGTACATAAACAGGGAGGAACCAGGTCTTACCCTTTATTCAGAGAGGTCCTGAGAATCTGGCAATGGGCTGTGTCCACCAGACGCTTTCTAATAGCAACGCACATCCCGGGAACATCCAACATCATAGCGGACAAGTTGAGCAGAGCCATCCTGTTACCTCATGAGTGGTCCCTCAAGAATCAAGTTGCGGAGGAGGTCTTCCGCAGATGGGGCCAGCCTTGCTGCGATCTCTTTGCTTCCCCCTTGAACGCAAAATGCGGAAGCTACTTTGCCCTACTTCCTCCACCGGGGGTGCCCCCAGGGACGCACTGGTACACGATTGGCCCCCGGGTCTCCTCTATGCCTTCCCTCCTATTCCATTAATTCCCAAATTTCTACAGAAAGCCAAAGGTCTGGGAAGGACGATCATCTTGATAGCACAATTTTGGCCTCGACAGATCTGGTTTCCCTTTCTTCAAGCTCACCAGATGGAGGAACCTTGGACTCTGGACCCAGTGCCAGACCTGCTGACTCTGGACCCAGTGCCAGACCTGCTGACTCACTCGTCAGGAGTTCCTCACCCATCTCTTCAGTCCCTCAAACTGACAGCTTGGCTGCTCCACTTCCCAACCTCGCCAGGTCGGACCTTTTATCCCCGGCAGTGCAGCACATTTTAGTTTCTTCCCACAAAGCTTCCACAAGAAAGCTGTATAGGAGCAAGTGGAAATGTTTTGCTTGTTGGGCCTCCAGACAGGGTATAGATCCTTTAGTGGCCTCTGTTCACAAAATTTTAGAATTTATCTCCACACTCTTTCTTCAAGGGTCCTCAACGTCCACGATAAGAGTACAACTAGCTGCCATATCAAATTTTCATGTGGGTGAAGGGGGAGCTACAGTTATGTCCCACAGACTTTGTAGAGCATTTATGAAGGGTACATTCCATCTCAGGCCACCCATACTTTGAATCTAATGCTGTCTCAACTTATGTTGGAACCTTTCGAGCCAGCTTCGACGTGTCCACTTAAGTATCTATCCTGGAAAACCCTGTTTCTGGTGGCAATCACTTCAGCTCGCAGAATCTCGGAACTACAGGCATTGTCGATTAGACCCCCGTATATAGTCTTTCACCCAGACAGAGTCACCTTGCGTACTAATCCATCCTTTCTGCCAAAAGTATGTTCAGTATTTCTTATTAATCAATCCATTGAACTTCCCACTTTTTTCAGGAACCATTCTAATAAATTGGAATACATGTTGCACAAATTGGACGTCCACAGACAGTTGAGATTTTATCTGGACAGAACCAAGGAATGTAGGAGATCAGATCAACTTTTTGTTTCCTTTGCGGAAAATAAGAAGGGACTGGCAGTGACAAAATGCACGCTATCTAAGTGGCTGTCAGACTGTATAAATTTTGTCTATTCATCCTCCAAGCAGTCTCTTCCGTTCACACCTAAAGCTCATTCTACCAGGGCTCTTTCCACTTCTCTGGCCCACGCCGATTGTTTACCGTTGGATACCATATGTGTGGCGGCTACTTGGGCCACACCTCATACGTTTATTACTCACTACAAAGTGGACAGGACCTCCAGGGGGCTTCCTTTGGTTCTATGGTTCTCAGGAATGTTCTTCCGTGAGCCACCCAGGGTTGCGGTGCTAGGGACGCTACCTATGCGTAAGAACAAATGGCGAGATCGAACAATTTCACATAAAGAAGTTATGTTCTTACCATAACGTTCCATGTGAATTGTTCATCTCGCCTTTGTTCTTACAATCCCTCCCTCCATCCCCCTCCACGTTCTGGAAGAACGGTTATGACTGGTGTCTTGTTACTTTCTTGGGGTTACCTGGCACTATCTGCTTCCTTTAGGTGTACTCTTTTGGTATGCCTGTCGGTATATATTTTGAGTATTTCTATCTCGTGTGGATGAGAGAGTTGGCAAAGGGGTTAGTTATATTATTGAAGTCTGGTTTATTAGCAAACTAGATCTGAGAGATAGCAGCAGGGGATCATGGGATGGGAACTGGGCCTCGAGCTTCTGTTAGATGCAGAGCTTGCGATGTGGCTGACTCGGAGCCGAGGGTCGGCTCTGAACCCGTGCGTAAGAACAAAGGCGAGATGAACAATTCACATGGAACGTTATGGTAAGAACATAACTTCTTTTTATCTCCCAAGGTAAGTTATTTTGGCAGGCTTTTGTTTTCCTCAGTAAATTTACTTTCGTTTAAAGTGCTTTTGACCAATTGATTCTGAATTTTATGGCTTTGCTGGTGCCTCTTGTTGGCATTGTGTGTACTATTTTTGTACTTTTGCTTTGTTAGTTGCTGTGACAAAGTTTTGAGTAAATCACAACTAGCAAAGCAACAGTTAAAAAAAAAAAAAAAAAAAAAAAATGGCAGCAACGTTGGTACCAGTCCCTGCCTCAATCCCAGATTGTTTGGGAGTGGGTAATTTGTGTGCTGAATGTTCTGTTTCTGTTGTTTGTGAACCTAAGGCTTTTAATCAGTGTAAAACAGGCTAATTTTGAAAGGTTTATTTCCAAGAGGAGAATCTTTTGATGAGAGTAAGATGATATGCAAGATAAGGGATCTGTTTCCAAGGCTTCCCCATTCTTTATAAAATTTCTAGATTTGAAGGCGTCTTTTCTTGATCTAGTACATTTGACCGAGATTCAGCTGGACAAAGAGTTTCAGTTCAGCTGTTTTACTGGTTCAAGTTTGTTTTGGCACATATTTCATCCTGGAAATCCTTTAGTAATGTTTTCTTGGCATCTGACTCCTTACAGTTATGTTCATCAGGGACAGCAGTTTTAAATTCTTTGACTTGCAAGTATTAGTCCTAGAATAGTGAGACTATGTGAAAACTGGGGACTTGCATTTTTTTTTAAGATTGAGGTCACTGTGTCTGTGTATTCCTTTTTCTCTAAAGTATGTCAATCTCTGAATTAGTATATATAGGTAGTAAGGGTATGAGGGGAGTGCATGTGGATTTACTGCCCTGCAAAAACAACTTTAAAGAAGAGCGATTGTTGATATTCAGTGTTTTCCCTGTAGTTTCACACTTGTTTGGTAATTCTAGGACTCTGAATTCCAGCTCTTGGATTTACAGTAGAGATCCGGCCTAATCGGGTTTTGATCTTTCCAGAGGCCACCACTTGGCAGTAAATCTGGACTGGATGAAGATAATGAGGGCCATGGTTAAAAGCTCTGAATGAGATGGAAGGTCCTCTTTTTTTTTCCCCCCCCCTCTCATTTCGAAGTAGCAAGAAATTGTGCCATAACCCCCTTCCATGTGGATGCATCCTCCCAGTCCTTTGTTTGACCCCAGTAAAATTGAGGTCAGTTTTCCAGCTGTAGGTTCTTCTGTTGACATTGATCTCTAACACATCTTCATTAATGTTGACTTTTTTAAAACCAAATGATACTAGGGCTAAAGGTCCTGGCATTGAGGTATTGACTCTGATCATGGCACCAGTGCTCTTGGTGGTGTCTCCATATCACTCCCAACTCTTCATTCAGTGCCATTGCTTCAAATCCATCCACATTATTGTAGATGTCATCCTTGATGTGAAGGACTGGGGAGGGGGACTGGGTATAGAGTCCTTCAGTGATATTGATCTCAACACTGCCAGACCGTGCAACACTAGGAGCTTCATCAGTCTGGACAGTCAAGACCTCACTGCACCACTCCATGTTGACTGATCAGTCCTGAGACTTTGCATAAGTATTAACTTTGGCCCTGGACGTCTAGCAGTTCTGAGACTTTTACCTACCTATTGTCATTCAGTGGAGCATGGGAGTGGAAATATGGTGTCTGATAATGAATATTCTTCCCTTGGACACACTATGAGGGTGAATGAAAGAAAGAGAAGTGAGACAAGATGAAGCTTTTCGAGTTCCCTGTGAAGTTTCTTACTCCAGGTACTGATAACAGTGATGAGGAGGGAACCCTTATGTGTCTTTCTGATGACCTTAGCTAATTAATTCAAGGATCTTTAAAACTAATTCATTTATTAATTTTGCACCTCATCTGACCATCAGCTGCTCCCAAGGACTCTCCTTCATTGGGTCTATTATTTGCTCTCCTTTCTTCTTCCAGACTAAGTTTGACCCATGCTCGGGACTATGAAGAAACTGAAGCAGCTCTGGCAGTGTCATATATAGCTACTGAGAAGTGTTTTTTTTATCATACATGATCTAACTTCCTTTCCCCTACATGTGACCATAGAGGACCAGGGTCGAATATACAGTGGGACGTGCTGATGCATTGTCCCACCTCTACTATTATTAATCTAAATCTCCTTATCTCCTCCCACCCCACCCCCCGAGACACTGCCCCCATGTGTCACCAAACTCTGCTAGGGATTGACCGTGGAGTCCACCCAAGTGCCCCCCCGCCCAATGGGTTGCCTAGGCCTTAGACCTTTACTTCTGCATGCCACAGCACAAGTGGAGATTCTTGAATTAATGAGAAGGAAGGAGCCTTGACCTTCTGAACCCATCTCCCCACTGGGGGAGATTCTGCTTCACACCTGCTGCTTGGGTAATTTCACAGGCAAACAGGATATTTGTGCTTTTTTATTTTTTTTTGATATACAGAGGGCTTGGAAGGAGCTAGATATAGTAGCCAAGGAGACCGTAGAAATTCCACCAGATTCCTAAGGACTGAGAATTGTAGACTAAAACTCTGATGGATTGTTCTGTAGCAGTGGCAGCAATCCTCAAAAAAAGTAACTTTGGGTGTTGTTCCTTCAATCTGTTGACCCCTCTAACTGTTCCTGAATGGATGGATTTTTGGATCCGAGTAGGAACTGACTTTGGCCACACTCAGACTTTGGATCTAAAGCTCAGGCTCCTCTTCTTAACCATAATCCCTTGTAACCAGTAAGTTGCCTCAGATCTCATTTGCCTCTAGTTTGCTTCAGATGCAATATCCATTGCTCAGGCTGGGTTCAGCTAACTGATAGATATTTTTTGAATATCTTTGGTATTTGTGAGGTTTTCTCCTGTCCTGTAGCTCTGACTGTCATTTTCTTTTCTTCTTACCTCCCCTTTTTGCAAAAAAAAAAAAAAAAAAAACATGAAGCTTAGGTCTCGATTGTCACCTGTTATCTCAATCTTGGGTTCTTCTTGGACCTGTGGTCTAACTTTCTCTTTCCTGTACTATCTTAGTGGTAGTAATTTTATAGTAGTTTTGTAGTGATTTTTCTACTTTTGCTGTTGCTATTTGCTTGTGCATTTTTATATTGCCATCATGGAAGGAAAACAGTCAAGATTCAAAAAATCTGTGGCTGTAACATACCTAACTTGGATGCGAAAATCAAGTGTGTCCACTGTCTAGGGGGATTTACATCTTGATGAGTAATGCTTTATTTGTACTGCTTTTGACTCCTGGGCTTTGATTGAAAGAAGGAAAAAAATTAGTTAAGGGTTTCCTCCCTGCTACTGCAAAACAAGTTTGCCTGCCTCACTCTGCTGCTTCTGCTGTCTCCACTTCTGCCAGGAAATCTACCGACAAATGTAAGAGTGAGAAGGGTCTTGTCAAGACACAGGAATCCAAAAATTGGTGGTCAGACTCTTCTACCTTGGGTCTGTCTCCTAAGGTTCCTAAGGTTTCAGATCCAGTTTTGGCACCTGATCCTAACTTTGTTGGATCCAGCACTCATCCTTTGCTGGAACCATGCTTCTCCCTGGAGTCAGTCTCCCAACTATAGATCCTTTAATCCGGAAATGACACTCCCATTGCACAGCCAGAACCTCTTCGACTGCTTCATCTTTCTGATCTGTGTGGCCCTCTATGAGCCTTTCTGCTTTCTGAGGTGGGCATGGATAGAATGATGAGAAAGTTCCTCAGGATCCAAATCCAGTTGGCGGTTCCCCAGCTTCAACCAGTCTTGGTATGGTGGGTTTGGGCCCCTCCCCTCATCATATTATTACTCCTTTCTCGATCTGAGCTTTGGACATGGGGCTTTTGGATCAGGGCATCTCACAAGGTTTGTCTACATTTAATCTGAGGTCGGATATTGGATCCGAGGTGTCACTGTTGGACCATTCAGCCAGGCTTGACTTCAAAGCTTTCATAGTCTTTCTTGCCATTTGGAGCCCTGGTGCTAGATAACTTGGCCTTGGTGTCTGCTTTAGAATGGAGTTGACCGGGGTTTCGAACCCAGCCTGTGTTTGGCACTGTGGCTTCTACCAGAGAGGTTTTCGGTCCTGTCTCAACCTCTGCTTTTGAAGCTTTCAAGAGGATGTTTTGCCATTCTATGGAGCAGACTTCACTTTCCTGCCTGGATCTATCCCTTCCCCACTGGAGTTCCTAGGGACCTAATCCTGCACTTTCTATTCCATTGGGTCAGCCAGCCCATTAGTCTTTTGGCTGTCTATATTGAGGATTTGGGTCTACTTTAGAACGATGAAAATGCAAAATGTCGAGCGCTCACATGAGTGAAAAATCAGGAATTAGATATTGATTTTTTGGGATCACAGTACAGTGAAGATCGGAATAATTGCCCTTTCCTTATTGTAGTGTGATCTTGGAGTAGGAATATATATTTAGCGGAGGGGGTGGCGCAGCCCCCAACAATAGCGATTTCGAGTTCCTGATTATTCGCTCATGTGAGCGTTCGATAGTTTGATTTTTCATTCTGCCATAGACCCGAGGATTCCCCTGTGACTTTCGGGTTCTTGGAACATCTCACTTGGCAAGTTTGGAAACATTTGCACAGAGGGAAACCCATTAGCTCCTCTCAGGAGTTCATGACTAAGGACACTGACTTCCATAAGGGGGAGGGATCCTACAGATACCCTCCCACTGAGTACTTATCATTCGTGAAATCCTAAAACTGCTTAGAAAAGAGGGTGGTTCTCCTAAGCCCCCTTCTAGGAGCAGTCAGTTTTTTCTCAAGGCTTTTGGGGCTGGCCCATCTGCCTCTTGAGTGGACCTCCCATATATGAGATGGTGAGCTTGATCTCTAAGCAGGCATGGAAGGAACCAGATGTGGTTGAACCTGTGTCACATAAACCAGGTAAGTTTTTGATATCCCTTAACGATCACCCTTACTGGAGCAAGAGTCCTACCATTGATTTCATGGTGGTGGTGACAGCAGCTACCAAGAAGGAGCTATCTGAGAAAATGTCTACTGTCCATACCCTTAGCAGGGAGGCCAGGGCATTGGACAGATTTGGAAAGTGAGTTTATGCTTCAGCAACCTTCACTCTCAGGTCCTTATCTGTGGAGGAGTTGAAATCTGTCAGCAAACAGTTGGCTTCCCTTCAGTCCCCTTCAAATTTCTAATGCAAAAGAGGGCACATTGGGGGCTGTGGACACTGGCATAACTGTTGGATAATATGTCTGTATGCACCTCTGGTGATTCTGAGGAGCACTTTATAACCACCTTTATTAATGCATCCTATGATGGTTCCACCCTCTTTGGGCCAAAAGTCAAAGAAATGCTTACCAGAATTGAGCAAGTTGGAGAAAGCTTTCTCTGCTGTAAGGATTCAGTTTTTTTAACCCCAAAATGACCTCATCTAGAAACCAGAAGGTAGGGAAGAAGCTGTGGTTTCACAAATCCCAAGGTTTTGCTCCTGACACTTGTTAATATCCAAGGCAGAGATGGGAGCTGCAATGGTGGACATTGCTCCAGCCTTTTCAGTGCTGTTCAATGCGTCCATCACATGAGATGCTTGAATGCAGAGGATTATAACCAAAGCTTGCACCATCCCCTTTCCCCCCCCCCCTTGCTCATGAAAACTACTCTGTGTTCCACCCTGTCTACAAAAGTCAGCAGCACTAGACATAAAAAGCTGCTATAAAGGAGAGGCATTCAGGAGGTCCCACCAGACCAAGAAGGACCCAGAATTTACTCAGGGTTCTTTTCGTGCCAAACAAACGTGTGCACCTCAGGTCAGTTTTGAACCTCAGTCACTTAAACCCGACAAAATTCTAGATTGTCATGCTACAGTCCATTTTACTGTTGTTGAGGAAGGATGTCTGGATGTGCTGGATAGAATTTCAGGATGATACCATGTAAAGATGGTCAGACACTCCAGAAGGTTTCTGTGCTTCTGTCTGGGAGCCAATTACTTCCAGTTCTGAGCACTGCTGTTTGGTCTCACTACAACCCCTATGGTGTTCACCAAGTGTAAGGCAGTGGTCACTCCTCTCAGACTACAGGGATAATGAGTGTTCCCATGTCCGGATATCTGGCTCATGACCCCCTCCTTCTCCAAGCCAGGGTCTCCTTGCTCCAACTTTGTTCACATTTAGGAGTAGCTGTGAACACAGCCAAGTCCAAACATCAACCTGTTCAAGCCATAGAGTTCATTGGAGCACCCAGAATTCCAAATTACAGATAGCCAGGCTACAAGAATCCAGGGATGTCCTTCAAGGATGCATCTGCAGTCCTAACATATGGGTTGTCCTGCCTCAGGCAGCCCTTCGGTCGGCCGGATTCCAAAGTCTGGGTCTGGCCTCGGCTGATGTCGCACTTCACCAGACGTCATAGCTGCAGTCAATTGGGTATAAAGGCATCAGCCGATGCCATTTTCCTCCGTCTTTCTTGACGCGTGGTGCCCGAAGCAGAAGCTGTTCGCAAGTGCCGGTCGGTCAGATCCAGAGATTACTACTACCGAAGACTTCTAAAAAGCTAAGTACCCAGTTGGGGACTCTTTCTTGCCTCAGCCGATGTCAGAAAAAGTAAATAACTGTTTAACTTGTGGGAAACAAATACCTCATAAGGATTTCCACTCTTACTGCCTTCCTTGCTTAGGCCCAGACCACGACGTAGCAGCTTGTCTAGCCTGTGCTTCCTTCAACCGACGAACACTTAGACGTCGGTCGGAGTTTGCAGAGGAGTTTTTTGGCCCCGCTTTTGCTTACAAAATGCCGTCGGAGACTCCGACTTCTCAATTAGTTAAAAAGCGTAAGGAAAAGGACCGACACTCGCGGTCCGCGGTTTTGGCCGAAACCACGGTTAAGCCAACCGCGAGTGTCTCGGTTTCGGCTGAAACCGAGTCCACGGTTCTTCCTTCGGCCGAAAGCATGCCTCCTATAGCCGAGGCCTCACACAGCATGGCTGAGTCTGCTACTGAAATTTCCACTGCTGTTGCAGGTACCCAGGATTTATTAGATACTATTCCTCTAGACATATCTACTACTGCACGTGTAGCTGCTAGGCCCCCTGCATCTATGTCTATCAAGGCTTTTGCTAGGGCTAAAGCAGCTAAATCTTCTAAGGCCTTGCCTGCTAAAACCCCCTCACACAGGCCTTTCTCTAGTTCCCAAATGCTCAGCCTGGCTGAGGATCTCATTTCTTTGATCAGGGCAGGGGATCCCAACCTCATCCTGACAGGGCCTCTCAACCCCCTCCAGAGAAGAGGCCTAGAGCAGAGCCCCCCGATCCAGTTTCTACAGACTATTCCTCGGATGATTCAGAACACTCAGAACCTCCCGAAGGCCCATATTCTCCTTATGAGGATTCTGATGCAGAAGACTCCATTCCTTCTGCCTCTCCTCCTGAGGAATTTTCTTTTGGGGAAACCTTACATGCTATGAGAGAGCATTTTCAATGGCAGGGCCAGGATTTTTCAGATTCAAGGAAAAGGCTAAGGACCTTTTTACATTTACCACAGCATAGGCCTTTAGCCATTCCTCCAGTACTAACAGTTGTTGATGATGCATATAATGATGCTTGTACTGCCCCTGACTCTCTTCCCCCGGCCCCTGCCAAGCCCGATAGATATTACAGGGTCCCGGACACTCACTTTCATTTGTATAAGGCTCCTATTGCAGATCCTGAAATCATTTCACAGGGCCCCAAAGCTGTAGCAGCTGCCTCTGCCAGAAACCCCCTCCCCTCTGAAAGAGAATCTAGAGCATTAGAGAGATGGGGTAAAAAAGTGTATACTTCTGCTACTCTTTCGGCTAGGGCCTTAAACTATCAATTCCACATGATACAGTATCAGGAATTTTTGTTAGACCAGCTAAATAAAAAACTGTCCTCTCCTGAACCTATAGACCGTAAGTCCCTTCAGGATTTGGTACATAACACTCAGCAGGTCAGTAATCATTCCTTAAAATGTGGCTATGATGCACTGGAGGCTTCCTTTAGATCAGCTATGGCTGGAACAGTGATTAGAAGGCATGCATGGTTAAAAGAACAATCCTTACCAGACCATGTAAAGTCAAAACTCCTAGATGCTCTCATGGAGAAACAAAGTTTGTTTGGTTCCCCTGCACAACAAGTGCTAAAGAAGGTGGAAGAAAAAGCAAAATCTGTCCAAACAGTCAAGGATTTCTTACAGGTCCAGCCTCCAAGGTTTAGTAGAAATTGGCCTTCGAAGAATTGGTCCTTTCCAGACACCTCCAGAGCACAGAGAGGCAGAAATAGGCGCCCAAGAGGCAGAGGTCAATCCAGAGGTGCCTACAGAGGATGTCAGTGGCAGCCTAACAACCAGAGAAGTACTGCCACAGATCCAGCTACGACCACTTCCACAGGACAGACACAATGACTTGGCTCTGATACCGCCTACCAGGGAACAACTGAAAGCACCCTTAGGCGGAAAGCTAGCCTTATTTTCCGTAAACTGGCATTACATTACAGGAGACAAATGGATTTTACAGACCATAGACAAGGGCTACAGGTTTCACTTCCACACTCTACCAAAAAAGAGAGGAATGCCAAACCTACCACCAAACCAAAAAACAAACGCTCTAGAACAAGTCAACGACCTACTAAGGATGAGAGCTATAGAAAAGGTACCTCCCATGGAACAAGGGCAAGGATTTTACTCCAGACTTTTCCTGGTACCAAGAAAAGAAAACCAATGGAGACCTATTCTCGACCTGTCCGCTCTGAACACATATCTCATTGTTCCAAAATTCAAAATGCTGACCCTACAGCAACTTCTTCCCATGCTGGGCAAGGAGTCTTAGCTGGTGACTCTAGATCTCAAGGAGGCATACCTGCATGTCCCTATACGACCAGATTGCAGAAGATACCTCAGATTTCTTGCAGGATCAGAGCATTATCAATTCTCAGCATTGCCCTTTGGCTTATCTACTGCCCAGAGTATTCACGAAATGCCTGGCATCAGTAATCGCTCATTGCAGGCTTCAGGGAATTCAGATTTACCCATACCTGGACGACTGCCTAATACAAGCGGACAACAAGACCAAATTAACAAAAGATTTGGAAAAGGTTATACAACTACTACAAGCCCTGGGATACACTGTCAACATGGAAAAGTCAAGGCTGGTACCATCCCAAAGGATAACATTCTTGGGTGCAGAACTGGACACATCAAATCAGATGGCATTTCTCACAGCAGAAAAGCAAAAGCAACTACCACTCTATTTCATGGCATTAACAACACAGAACCAGCTTACAGCAAGGAAAGTCCTGCAAGCCCTGGGTTACATGGCATCCTGCATAATATTGATACCACATGCCAGGCTGCATATGAGGAAGTTGCAATGGTACCTAAGGAATGTATGGTCTCAACACAAGCACAGTCTAGAAGCCCAGATTCCAATAATCCCATGCCTGAAACAAGAATTCCAGTGGTGGGCTCAGGCCTGTCAGATGAACAGAGGACTGCCTTTCCACAAACCTCACCCAAGCCAAACTATCACCATGGACGCCTCAGACCTAGGCTGGGGGGCACACATGGTGGACAAGTGTATACAAGGCCTATGGACACAAGACCAGCTGAACCTTCACATAAATCTAAAAGAGATGCTGGCAGTGAAACAGGCACTACAGACATTCAGACCTTTTCTTCAACAGGGTCATTTGCTGATAAGGACGGACAACACCACAGTCATGTGGTACATCAACAAACAGGGAGGAACACACTCATATCCTCTATGCCGGATGGCAATGGATCTGTGGAATGTGACCCTGAACCTCAACATTCAACTCCAGGCAATATTTGTGCCAGGAAAAGAAAATATACTAGCAGAAACCTTAAGCAGAACTACCACGGATGCCCACGAATGGATGCTGCATCCAGACATCTTCAAAACCATTACAAAGAGATGGAGACTACCAGAAATAGACCTGTTCGCATCCCCACACAACCACCAATTGAGGAAATTCTGCACAAGGATATACCACCCTCTTGCTTGGAAGGTGGACTCCCTATCCTTCAGCTGGGAAAACCTGACAGCGTATGCATTCCCACCTCTTCCTTTGATGCACAAAGTGCTACTGAAGATCAACGAAGATCACCCAAGGATCATCCTGATAGCTCCAGATTGGCCGAGGCAGCATTGGTACCCGCTACTGAGGAGTATGTCTCGGACACACGCATGGCCTCTACCACTAGTTCCTTTACTGCTAACACAGAACAACTTCAAGATCCTACATCCAAACTTGAGCACACTGCAGCTGGCTGCCTGGAACATTACATAAAGCAAAATAACCCAGATTTATCTCAGAGGGTTAAGGACATTATCCTGGAGGCTCGCAGACCCTCCACAAGGAAGACTTATTCAGCCAAATGGAAAAGATATCTCATTTGGAGTGCAGCAAAAGGAGAAAATGTATCATTAGCAAACTTAGCTAACATCCTGGAATACTTAGCAGAACTTTTCCACAATGGCCTGTCTTACTCCTCCATCAAGATTCATGCATCAGCAATTTCAGCAGAATACAACATGGATCCTCCAGTCTTCTCTCATCCTCTACTCAGGCAGTTTCTGAGAGGAATTAAAAATGTAAAGCCTCCAAGGAAGCCACCTTTGCCTACATGGGACCTTAACTTTGTGCTGGAAAAGTTAACACTCCCACCTTTCGAGCCAGCAGCAACAGCAGAATTACAGTTCTTATCTTGGAAAACTGTTTTCCTGCTTGCAATCACTTCAGCAAGAAGGGTTTCAGAATTACAGGCATTAATGGCAGTACAGCCCTTCCTTATCTTCCATCAGGATAGAGTGTCCTTGAGAACCAACCCTACTTTTATGCCAAAAGTGGTCTCCAGATTATCATTGAACCAAGCAATCCACTTACCAGCATTCTTCCCCAACCCACAGAACAGGGGGGAAAGATTACTACATACCTTGGATGTGCACAGGCAATTGCGCTACTATCTGGACAGAACCAAGACCAACAGAAAAACTGACCAGCTTCTGGTAGCATATGCAACAGGAATGGAAGAAAAGGCAATTTCAAAACAGACAATCTCAAAATGGGTAGGAAATTGCATTAGATTTTGTTACTCCTTTCATGGAAAGGCAACTCTGGAAAACATCAGACCTCACTCCACAAGGGCTACAGCCACTACTACAGCTTTCCTACGAGGAGTGGCTACCAAAGACATTTTAGAAGCTGCTACTTGGAGCTCCGTGCATACATTTGCCAAGCATTATAATCTACCTTTATACTCCAGATCCCGAGCAGGTTTTGCAACTGCTGTTTTGCAAGGGATCTTAACTACACCATAATCACCTTAGTGCCTCCTCCCCCAGTTTGGCTATGGTATTCTACCCATATGTTAGGACTGCAGATGCATCCTTGAAGGACATAGTACAGTTTTGTACCTACCATAAATGTAGATGTCCGAGAGGTTTCATCTGCAGTCAGGATTACCCACCCTCCTTCCCCTCTGTGGTACTCCTAGGGTATTTGCCCATCTTGTAGCTAGCTGGGGGAATCTATTATGGTGTATTTGTTTGTATATATGTACATACATGTTTATATTGTTGGAATCTTTTGCATTTATCCAAATTTAGCCTTCCTGGAGGGCACCTGGCACCTGGGGCAAGAAACATTGAGGAAAATGGCTTCGGCTGATGCCTTTATACCCAATTGACTGCAGCTATGACGTCGGGTGAAGTGCGACATCAGCCGAGGCCAGACCCAGACTTTGGAATCCGGCCGACCGAAGGGCTGCCTGAGGCAGGACAAACCCATATGTTAGGACTGCAGATGCATACCTCTCGGACATCTACATTTATGGTAGGTACAAAACTGTACTTTACTATGCCTCAGCAGTAAGTGGTAACAGTACTTGTCCATCGGAATCCACCAGTAAAGTTGATTTTATGTCTTCTCGGTTTGACGGCAGCCACCATATGCTTAGTCCCACTAGCCAAATTTTATATGGTGGTATCCCAGTAGACTCTTTCAGCTCGATGGTCAATGAAATCTTAGCCCATGAATTTTCCAGTCTCTCTCTCAAAAAAAAATTTCAAAACCAATATTTAGTGGGGGGTAGAATCTCTGAATAATATCTCAGGATCAATGTTTTGTTCCTCCTTTTCCCCAGGCTACAGTGATGGACACTTCCCAGTTATAGTGGTTGGTGGAGGGGGGGTTTATGGGGAAGACCATTCAAGGCACTTGGTCCCCTTCATAGGCTAGTCGTCACATTGCTATCCTGGAGATTAGGTGCAGTTCTCCTAGTGTTGCAAGCCTTCCAGGACTCCCTTCCCAGGGATGTGATCTCCATTTGGACAGACAGTATGTCAGTAGTCTGGTACATCAACAAACAGGGAGGAGCCTGCTCTTACTCATTATGTCGAGAGGCCATGAGTGTTTGGAAGAGGGCAGTGTCTTATGATAGCAGCCAGAGAAGTTCAGTGTTCTAATGGACAGATTGAGCAAGGTCTGTCGTCCGCAATCCAACAGTGGTAGATGGTTTTCATTGCTGGGGCCAACTGTACAGTGACCTGTTTGCTTCCCCCCACAAACAACAAATGGAGCAGATACTTTACCCTAATTCCACACTTGGTCCCTGGTCTCCTTTATGCCTTTTCTCCTACTCACCTCATCCTGAAGTTACTGCAGAAAGCAATGTGAAGGAAGGCTATGGTGATCCTCATTTTGGCCTCAGCAGGTGTAATTTCCTTTTCTATGACTTCATCTTGTTCACCCTCCTTAGGTACTCATCAGATTCACCCTTCTTGGGTGTTGGACCCTGCTCTAGATCTTCTCTTTCAGATCTGATATGGCTTATCCAGACATACAAGCCTTCAAGTTGACTGTGTGGTTTCTCCAGTTTTACTGATGGTTAGACAGTCCAAGCTTTCAACCAAAGTCATTCACATTTTGACCTCTGCACAGAAACTTTCTGCTAAGAAGGTTTATAAGAGTAAGTGGAAGCGATTTGCAATCTGAGATTCCAGTAGGAATTTGGACCAGTTTTCAGTCCCTCTCTCAACGATCTTGGACTTTCTAGCTCTCTTCCACAGTGGGGCTAGATACTGTCCAGTCAGGGTTCAAATAGCAGCCATTTCCAGTTTTACATTTGGGAAAATTAGTTCAGTTACCTATCACTTCCTTAAGACTGTAGAGTACCTTCCTAAGGGGTACCTTTCTTCTCTGCCCCCCCTTAAGATCCTGTCCCCCCTTGGGATATAACAATTTTTATATGTCTTAACCAGACCTCCTTTTGAACTTGTAGCTGTGATTGCAATATCTGGTTTGTAAGACCTTGTTTTTAGTGGCAGTCACCTCTTTTAGGAGGATATTGGAACTGTACACCCTTTCTTGTAAAACTCCTCATTTGGCCTTCCATAAGGATAACATTTCTCTGAGAACAAATCCTTCCTGTTCTGTTCTCAAGATTTACCAACAAAAGAAAACAATGTTACATGCTAGACGTGCACTGTCATCTTCGTTTTTATTTGCAGTGCATTAAGGAGGTTAAAGACTGAAATCAGGAAAGAAGTGTCTAAAGTGACTGTTTCTTGCTAGTTATCTGAATGTATTGCACATGCTTATAAGGAGGAAGGATTATCTTTAAACCCACCAAAAGGTCATTCAGTTAAATTAATGGCTACCTCCTGGCCTTTTTTGATGGCATTTGTGCTCCATCTACTTGGTCTAATGTCGATACCTTCATATTTCATTATAATTTGGATTTACAATCCAGGTCTAGGAGCTTCCTTTGGTTTGGCTATCCTCTGGAATACAAATCTTGCAGCCAGAAAAAATGCCGTACTTTTGAAACTAAAACTTATTGTTAGTGCTTTCGTCACCTTTCATTAAAGGAACTTCTTCAGACATTTGTAATAGCTCAATTTACAATTTAAATAGTCCCAAGTTGACGACATCATGAACCTCACATTATCCAAAAAATGTCAAATATTAAATGCCAATGTATTTTTGTTGTAATTGATATCAGTGAATAATTTGTTTGTTTTAAAAAGTTTTTATACACCAAGAAATCTGAGTGTATTTACTTATATACTTGCTGAATTTGGATAGATTTGTTTTGTTTGTTTTTCCATTTTGATTTAGGTGTTTAGTATCCTCTGGAATATCATTTCATCAGACCTCCTAACGTTTGTGGTAGCTGAGGAACTCTGTCCCATCCATTGAGGTAGGGATGGAAGAGACATTAGATATATGAAAGTTATGTACTTAATAAAAGAGCTCTGTCTGCTTCTATCCTTCCTCAACTTCCCTCGCACCTTTCCCCATCCAGTTTCTTTCCTTTATTCTTGGAATGTCTGCACTGACTGTTCCCTTGGCTTGGTCAAGTACTTCTCAAGTCTAGGTCAAAAAACAAGTTTTTCCTTCTTTTAGGCATTTAATTTTTGTAGGAGGATATAACATTTTTGTTGTAGGATATGAGCAAGCTTACTAGTTACAGGGGATTATGGGTAAGAGGAAGAGCTTCAGCTTTGTTTTCAAAGTCTGAGTGGCTGAAGTTAGATCTTAGCAGGATCCAGTATGTCATCCGATGAGAAAGGATTTAAGCAGACAACATAGATCTAGCATTATGGTCAGTACATAACTTTCGTTTTCATCTCTCCGAT
Organism: Protopterus annectens; assembly: GCF_019279795.1. Lineage (NCBI taxonomy): Eukaryota > Metazoa > Chordata > Ceratodontiformes > Protopteridae > Protopterus > Protopterus annectens. The sequence continues at coordinate 243,325,089 of NC_056747.1, read as the reverse complement.
AAGGAGTCCAGGTCTTTGGACTGATTTGGCAAGTGCTTCTATGCATCCATTACCTTGTCCATGTGGGTGCTCTTCTATATGACTGATATAATCAGATGTCGGTGTACACAAGTGAATGTAATGCAGGCATATTGGTGAGGATTCTACATGGAGCTCCCAGAAAAAAACTACTTGATGGCAATCATTTCTTCAGTTTCTAACCTGCCCATGAGACGAGCTCATGATGCCATCAAGTGAAGCAGCTGAGACAGCCATAGTCATTTACCAGTATGCCTGAGTCAAACATTGCAACTTTGCTGAAAACTTCAAGGCATCATTCACTTAATTAAATTAAAACAACTGAATTGTTCAGTCCTAAAGTGAAAGCTAACCTCTTAGAGTGAGTAATAAGGAAAAATGCTCATAGCGGTTTGTGTTTGTCCTCCACTACTCAGTGCATTTTTTTACGAATCCAGAAGACTTGCCAGCACCTTATGTTTTAAAAAGAGTCAACAACAATATTTTAGACAATATGCTGGCAGAAGCCAATGAAGATGCATTTTTTCCTTTTTTAATTTCTCCAAGTGTTTTGAGTTTCTAGTACCATGATGGGAATGGACCCCATTCCCAAGTCAAAGTACAATTAAAATTCATGAAATTAGTATTGTTTCAGTCTTTGATGTCCACCAAAAGTGATCTTTGCAGCACCTGCAGTGTGCCCAGTAATGACTCCTGCAATTTGTACGGGTTTACATGGATTGGTAACATATCTAAATACGATTGCAGATTCTTTTTTATAGCACCTGTTGCTCCTACTACCATTGGAACTGTCTGGATATCTTTCTTCCACATTGCTCTAGTTTCTGCCTGCAGATCCTGATATTTTATTACTTTGTGTCTCTCTCTGTACACAATACACTGTAGTCACTGGGTGTGGTGATTTCAGTGATCAATGCTACTTTTGTCTTCTTTTTTTGGACCACTATATCTGGTTTTCTAACATCTATCTTTTGAACTGTTGGCAATGGGTGATCCCATGTGATATAAACTTAATCATTTTCTGTGATGCTCTGTGGCTCATGTTTCCAGTGTTTTTCCGCCACTTCAGTACCATGTTGTTTGCACAATCTCCAGTGCAACAGTCTTGCCACATTATTATGCCTTTCAGTATACAGTCCTTTCATAAGTATATCACAACCAGCAACAAGGTGTGCAACTATTTCCAATTCGGCTTTCAAAACCTACATTTGTCTGTTTCTCCTACATGTTCAATAGACTTTGTAAATCAGCATGTATGTAGCCCATTTTATCCTAAATGGGTGCAACCCTTGTGGCAGAGGCAATTAACAACACCATTGGCCTTGCAGTCCTCCCTCTGGAATCCAGCAGCAGAATCCCTGGAGACTTGCCTGACTGTCCCACTCTAGAAGACAGTCAGGGATCATGTCTCCCTCCATTTTCTGCCATAGTAAGGAATTCATACAGGACAGATAGGTAATGGAAATTGTATCCAGATGCTACACCCATTCCTTTTCCATCTCATACATGACTACAGTTCCCTCCTCTACCAGATGTTCTAAGAAAGTCAGAAACCTAATTGCAAAAAGAGCAGTCCAAGAGGTTTTCCAGACCAGAAAGGAACTGGATATTATTTTATTTTTTTTACTTCCATAGAAGACAAAGAACCTCAGACCAGTCTTGAACCTTAGCTGTCTTATCTATTTTGGTGCAAAGACAAAGTTTTGGATGGCCATTTTACAGTCCTTCCTAGTCTTTTGTGGGGGACTTAATGTGTTCCTTAGACATCCTAGATGCTTCTCTGAACATTAGAAGAGTCCATGAGTCATAAGAATACAGGAGGTGCTGTACTGCAGGGTGGGAGTCATGGGCCACCTTTTTGATCTTGCCACAGTACCCAGAGTGTTCACCAAATATGTGGGCATAGTGGCAGACCATCTGACTACCAACAATCAAAGTCTTCTGTTCTCGTATTTGGATGACTGGCTCCTAGCAGCCCCCTGGGTTATTGCTTTAGGTAAGGGAGTGTCTTATCCATAAAGCTATTCCTGTCTTTGTGGGTCAGAGTGAATGCCACAAAGTTCCAGATGGAGCCATTGCAAGCAGTTAGGATGACACTGTATTGCAACATGATGTGATAGTGGAACTTAAGTAGTAAATGTGTCTTCGCCTTTTCACCCATATAGTAAGTGCAGCTGTTTGCCTCCAAGTTTCAGGTTTAATGCCAGTGACAGCTTTTATAGTGCCATTCATAAGACTTAGGATAACAATTCATCTTTGATCCTTAAAGGCTAAATAGTCACCATGTATGTATCTCAAGTCAAAGAAAATGTCAAGCTTTCAGCAGTTCGTGAGGCCAGATCTGTCTTGATAGCTCCACCAATCCATCTTGCATCTATGTAGTTCCTTCATCTTTTCTGTGTCCAGTGTGACAGTCACCACAGACGTTGCCCTGTAGTTGGGGGGAATTGTTTAGCAGACAGTCCAAGGGAATTGGTCATAGAATGAGTTCAGTCTGCGTACCAGTGTCTTGGAATTGAAAGCAGATTTTTTTCACCTGCAGGCATTTCCAAAACTCTCTTCCCCTGGATGCGATTGCCATCCACTCAGTTTGGTTATTGGGCTTTCTAATAGTAAGCAGTGGTGTGGTATATCAGCTGTCAAGGAGGGATGCAATCATATCTCTTGTATCAAGGACTGTGAAACTCTGGGAGTGGGTTATCTTGTCTTGGTGCTTTTTTATAACAGTCTACATACATGGACAGGCATCCTGTCTTAGTGCTTTCTTATACGAACCCAGTTTTCTGGTGGACAGGGTCGGCCATTGTCTACTGATATCACATGAGTGGTACCCAAGTCTTTCATTGGCAAAGTCTATCTTCTGTAGATGAGGCCAGCCTTGCAGAGACCCTTTAGCAACCCCAAGCAGTGCCAAGTGCAGCACTTTTTTTTGTCCCTTCTTCTCAAGGGATGCTCTAGCCTAAGAATGGCTGCTGGATCTTCTTTACTCCTTTCCTTCTATTTCCTCTTATCCTAAAATGCTTGAAGAAAGCCATCCAGTGCAAGGCCAAACTCATTCTCATAGTCCCGCTTTGGTCTCAACAAGTTTGGTCCCCTCTACTTTGGCCTTATCTGTTGGGAAAGCCTTGAATGCCTGAGAACATTCAAGAGCATGTTAACACACCCATATGGTAAGCCTCACCGGGACCTTCTTTTCCTTGGCTTAACTGCATGGCTGTTCAATTCCTTTAATGACCGGGTACCCTGTTTACCCACCCATGTATTCCAAATCTTGTCCTGTACACAGAAATCTTCCACTAGACTAACATACATAAATAAGTTAATGGACAAGGTTTTCTTTACACAGTACTTCTCTGGAACTGGATCTGTTGTTTGCTCCTGTTCATGCAGTTTTGGAATATTTGTCAGAAATCTTTGACAAAGGACTTTTGCTTCAAAGTGCATCTGGTTGCAATATCTAGGTTTTACCAAGACTGAATCATATAGTGTTAGCTTCATTGAAAGTCTGCAAGGCCTTTTTTGAGAGGTACCTTTCTGTTGAAACCATCTCTAGCAAGTGCCACCATGGGATTTTTATTTTATGTTGGGAAAACTAGCATTGCCTTTTTTTGAACCCGCATAAAGAGCGGATTGCCTCCTTTTGAACCCGCATAAAGAGCTGAATTTTAACTTGGAAATTAATCTTTTGGTGGCAGTCAGTTTGGCTGTAAGAGTGTCAGAATTGCATACCTTATCTTGTAAGTCTCTTTATCTCATCTTTCCTACAGAGAGTAAGTTTGTGGACTGATCTGTCATTTATACCTTAAATAATCACAGACACCAAATTAAATCACTCAGTTAATTTACCTGTCTTTTTTTCCACAGTATTCTGTGAGTAGCGTGTTTTTCCATTGTATAGTTCATTAATTGTGCAGTTATTTATGTGGAACCAAGGCCATTATAAAAGCTTTATTTTTTATTTATTGAATTTATTAACTGGTATAAGCACTAGTTAACAATAAACAATTTCATTGTGTCTTACAACCTCAGCAGGTATTATTTTGTCTCTCTTCAGTCAGGGAGGTGTAGGCGAAGGTGGATGGGTATGCAGGGAGGTATAGGCAGAGGTGGGTGGGTATGTTCATGTAAACAGACATGTTTTGAGAAGATCTACTGTTAAGATTACGTAGTTTCATAGCTTACATGACTTGTCAGTTGCAATACTAGGACTAGTTCCCCCACTCATCACACCTCTCAATCTGTGAGCACAAGAAATCTGGACAAAGCCAAAACTAATGAGGGAGAAAGGCCCAAAAATAGGTTACATTTTTAAATATAAACTTAGAAAGGTAATATACTAAAAGGTTTTGCATTGCCATGTATTTTATGAAGGATACAAAGTCTGAAATTCACATGTATGTTATTATTTAGTGACATCAGTCTTCAATGATTTGTCAGAAAACCACACATTTTATGAGGTACAGACCAAAAATAAGAGGGACAAAATCTGGACATTCTGTGAAAATCTGGAAAGGTGAGAGGTATGCCACTCAACCTTCTGGATGGAAACATGACAGGATATCTTAGACGACAGCAGATCTGAAGGCTGACTTCTACCTGAAAATCATATCCAGTTTACAGCATCTTGCAAAAGAATGAGGGAAGCCCATGTCACAGCAGTACAAATGTCAATTGAAACATTTTTGAAAAGGCTTGAGCAACATGTCCTGAATGCCCCTTAAGCTTAGCTGGCAACTTTTTATTGTATTTTTCATATCAAAATAGGATCCCTTCATACAGCCACTGAGATGGGATGACTTGACTTTGTCTTTTTTATTGGTTGCACAGGACACACAAGTTGCTATTCACTACGTCCTACTTCAGTTTTAAAAGCATACATCACTCTATTTCACCATCACAATGCAATCACCACCTCAAACTATCTTACATTAACTCTAGTTTTACCACCTTCTGTTCTGATATTCACACACCAAACTAACATTGCACCATAATTTTACCACTGGCCAATCACATCTCCCCCACCCCTCCTTATCACAAACCACAAGGCAAAACGCCTAACCAAATTGTCAAAGCCCACCCTGAAGTCTTACCTTAAGCTACTCACATATCACTAGATAAGACATCTCTATTTATACCTATTACATTCTAATACATCAGTACCACTTTTACTATTTTAAAACCCACCATCACAGTTGGCATCATACCTCTCAACCTGGAAACATCAAAAAATCTGGACAAGACCCATGAAAAATAGATACAAATTTGTGCTCTGATTTAACATACAATTTGCATACATAGTTAAGTAACCCCACCCACTCCAATGGAATTATGGGATACCAACTTTCAAATGCAAACTGAAGAACAGACAACCAAAATATGGCACCAGAGTCCCCCTGCAGCCATTGCAATGTCCCATTACCTGGCTATTTTGCCCCATTTACCATAAACACTAATGTGTGCATGCATACTGCTTTACTTCTACAATGATTATTTTGATTTTATTTTTACATTTTATAAGCACAATGCACAAACACTAATAGATATCTGCTAAACAAAGCAACACTGACTCACAATGAAAATAGACTTGGCATTAAAACTTCTCTGCCCTTGAAGCTCACATTCATTGAAACAGCATTGAAACCCATACCACATGCAAAGAAAATGCATCTGGCCAGTGGTGGATAAAGATTACCTTTGGGCTGTTTTCAAATCATAGGCCCCTGGCTTGCACACAAAACAAGAAACATACCTGTGTTCTTTGCACTTTCCTGACTTTAATAAATTATATTCCTTGTATAATACAGCACACTTGTTAGACTTAAGTTAGAGCACATTTTAAAATGTATTGTTTGAACATTTTTCCAGTAGAAAATGAAACAACGTCTGAACCAATAATGACAAAACTGCTCAATTCAGAACATTTCCATCATACAAGTCTACTTGCACACACACACACACACACACACACACACATATATATATATATATATATATATATATATGTGTGTGTATAAAAATAGAATGACAATAGTGTAAGCCATAGGCATCTTTCACAGCTTCTTGCACTTATTTTCAATGTTTTTTTTTTTTTGGGGGGAGGGGCACAAAAGGCCAAAACCCAGGAACACATTTTAAACATTGCTTGTATAATTCTGGAAAGTTGCTAGAATAAAATGTTACCACCATGCATTTCACTGCAGGTCTTGAACCCAGGACCCTATGCATTACAGTCAGAGCAACATATCACTATGCCAAATCAGCAGTTTCTAGAAAGACAGGAAGACAAACTTAAATGGCCATCATTTAGTGAATTCAGTTCTCATTTCTCACCATAGCTCTCAACGTCTTAGCACAAAAAACCTGGACAAAGCCAATAATGGGGTTATGTAGCCCCAAAATAGGGACAAATTTCAAATACTGATCTTATAAACTTAGAAAATTGATAGAATAAAAGGATGTTCTTCGTCTTCCATTGCTGCAGTCCTTACTATTGGGTATAGTCCGCATCCAGTCGGCCCGAATACCAGAGTATAAGGCTGACGTCGGTCAGGGCGCATTAGACTGACGTCAGTACGTCAGGGTACTAATGCGCATGACCGGCGTCATATCCTCAGTCTTTTTTGCCGCGTGATCCGATGCAGAAGCAGTTTTGCGAGTGCAGGTTGGCGTTCTGAAATATTTCCGAAACCGGAGTTTCAGACCGAATCAGAGTTGGCTAAGTACCCCGTTGGGGAATATTTTGGTTTTTTCTTGCCTCAGTTTTTAACCGGATGTCAGAAAAAGTGAATAACTGTATTTCTTGTGGGAAACAAATACCTCATAGGGATTACCATACATTATGTATACCTTGTTTAGGGCCTGAGCACGACGTTGTTGGTTGCCGCTCTTGTGCTAGGTTTAACAAACGCACTATTAAGAGGAGGTTAGACTGTGCCAGATTAGTGTTTGGGAAGCGTTGCAATTATAAAATGCCGTCGGATGCTCCGACGCCCGCTTCATCCAAGAAGCGCAAGGACAAAACGGCGAAGCCTAGGGTTGATGAACCGGCAGTCCCAGACGTCGGTTCTTTAGATGGCTCAGTGGAGCCAGAGGTTTTGCCAGGAGTTTCTATAGAGTCTCAGGTGGAAACTTTACTGTTACAGGATGTACCCTCTCAGGAGGCAGGCCAGGCTGAGGGGGCTTCTCAGGTAACTATTCTTCCCTCTCTTCCCAAAGTAGTTAGAGCCTCTCCTTCTGTTGCCAAAACTTCTTTTAGAGGTAGACCAACTTCAGCTTCAGTAGGGGCTTCTCCTAGCCTTTCGGGTTCTGTACCTAAGAAACATATGCTTAAAATGGCAGAAGATTTGATTACTATGATTAGAGGTTCTATGGGCCCTCCTGATAAGAGGCCTAGAGTGGAACCAGAGTTTGACAGTTTTGAACAGGGTTCAGGGGCTTCTGAATCTTCTGCGGAAGATTTGCAGGAGTTTCCTCATTATTCTGATTCTGATGTGGATGATGCCACTCCTTCGGCTTCTCCTCCTGAGGATTTTTCATTTTCAGAGACTCTGCATTCCATGAGGGAGCACTTTAAATGGGAAGGCCAGGATTACTCTGATTCCAGGAAGAGGCTTAGGGAATTCTTGTTTTACCCCAGCATAGGCCCTTAGCTATACCTCCTGTGTTGAATGTGGTGGAAGATGTTTTTGCAGAGGCTTCCCTGAACCCTGATTCTTTGCCTCCTGCTCCTGTTAAACCTGATAGGTACTATAGGGTGCCCGAAGCTCATAAGTATTTGTTTAAGAGTCCTAGGGCGGACCCAGAAACTGTTTCTCAGGGGCCTAAAGGTGTTAAGGCCTCTGTGGTTAAAAATCCTGTTCCCACTGACAAAGAGGCAAGGGCGTTAGATAGGTGGGGTAAGAAAGTGTATACTTCTTCCACTCTAGCCATGAGGCGTTGAATTGTCAGTTTCACATGCTGAAATATCAAAATTATCTCCTTTCACAATTGAAATCTAAGGTGGATGCTTTGGCGGAAGGTATTGATTGTAAAGACTTGCTGGATTTAGTTTATGTGTCTGAACAAGTGGGCAAGCATTCTTTGCAATGTGGTTTTGATGCTGTGCAGGCCTCCTCGAGGGTGGCTGCCACTAGTTCTGTTCTTCGCAGGCATGCCTGGTTGAGGGATCAAAATTTGGCTGAGCATGTTAAGACAAGGATTTTGGATGCTCCTTTACAGTCTGATGTGTTGTTTGGTTCTCCTGTGGAAGCAGTTTTAAAGAAAATGGAGGACAAAGCTAAGTCTATGCAAACTGTTAAAGATTTTTGCAGGTACAGCCACGAAGTTTAGTAGAAATTGGCCTGCTAAGGGGTGGACATGTCCTGCTTATGATTCCCAGTCTAGGGGTAGGTCTAGACGTGGTAGGGGCAGGGCTCAAGGTTCTTTTAGGCCTAGAACAGGGAATTCACCTGCTCAGACTTCTGGTGAGGGCAGGGGTCAGTCCTTTCGTAAACAGACCCAATGACCTGCCTTTTCAACTGCCAGTAGATTCTCGTCTGGCAGCTCCTTTGGAAGGACAACTGTCTCTTTTCAAAGGAAATTGGGATTTAATTACTCAAGACAGATGGGTGTTGGACATCATTCTACCAGTCCCTGTGTCAGAAAGGGGCCTAGGATTTTATTCTCGCATGTTCCTAGTACCAGAGAAGGGGAACACGTGGAGACTGCTTTTGGATTTATCTCTCCTCAACACTTATCTGGACATTCCCAAGTTCAAGATGTTGTCGTTACAACAGCTTTTACCCCTGCTGGGCAAAGATCACTGGATGGTAACTTTAGATCTCAAGGAAGCTTACCTTCATGTGCATATCAGGCTAAGTTACAGGAAGTATCTGCGGTTTCAAGCTGGAGATTCTCATTATCAGCTCTCTGCATTGCCCTTTGGCTTATCTACTGCCCAGAGTATTCACAAAGGTTCTGGCTCCAGTGATAGCTTACTTCAGGCTACAAGGACTTCAAATCTATCCTTATTTAGACGACTGCCTGATTCTGGCTCAAGAAAAGGAAGACCTTCTACAGCATCTGGAATGTCTTATAGCAGTGCTAAGATGCCTAGGGTGTTCTGTGAACGAAATAAAGTCCAGTCTAGTACCCTCTCAAGACATGTGCTTTCTGGGTGTGAGACTGAATACAGCAGCCCAGATGGCCTTTTTAACCCCGGACAAACAAAAGAGTCTGTCACTTTACTTCCATCAACTATCTCATCAGTCCGTGCTGACTGCAGAGACAGTCCTTCAAGCATTAGGGTTCATGGCATCTTGTATTCTGGTGCTTCCCAATGCCAAACTGCATATGAGGAAGTTACAATGGTATCTCAAACATGTATGGACACAGCACTGCCAGGATTTAGACACTGTCATTCAAATAATACCTTGCCTTCAAAGAGTATTTTTGTGGTGGGCTCAGGAATGTCACCTAAACAAGGGACTCTCTGTGACCCGGCCAGAGGCGAGTCAGATTTTACCGACAGATGCCTCGGACATTGCTTGGGGAGCTCATCTAAATGTAAAGTGGATACAAGACAAGTGGCCTGCCAGACTACAGCATCTACATATCAACATACAAGAGATGTTAGCAGTCCAGTTCGCATTGCTGGCTTTCAAGGAGTTACTTCTTCCAGGGCAGGTGTTGATTCTAACAGACAACACAACTGTCATGTGGTACTTCAACAAACAAGGGGGAACACATTCTTATCCTCTATGCAGGCATGCAATGATTTTATGGGAGACTGCGCTACGCCTGCACCTAACTCTTCAGGCAAGGTTTCTGCCAGGAGCACAGAACTCCTTCGCAGATGTGTTAAGCAGACAAATCATGGATCCCCACAAGTGGAAACTGGATCTTCATGTATTTCAGAAATTGACAGTGTCATGGGGAACTCCAGACATAGATCTGTTCGCTTCTCCACTAAACCACCAGCTGCCACAGTTTTGCACAAAGGGGTTTCATCACACAGCTTGGAAAGTGGATGCTCTGTCTTTCAGTTGGACAAACCTTCATCTGTATGCCTTTCCACCTCTGCCTCTTCTTCCAAAGGTACTGTTAAAGGTCAGACAGGACAGGCCAAGGATGATTTTGATAGCTCCGGATTGGCCTCGGCAACACTGGTACCCTCTACTACGGAGTCTGGTAAAGAAGCCTCCATGGCCTTAACCTTTGACTCCGCATCTGTTATCCCAGCAGGACGGTCATCTGCTCAATGTCAAGCTTCACTCTCTTCCTCTGACAGCCTGGCATATTCTGTGTTGAAACACAGCAGGTCTCAACTTCCTCAACAAGTTTTAAATGTGATTATGGAAGCTAGAAGACCTAGTACAAGGAAAGTGTACGCAGCAAAATGGAAAAGATTTTTATTTTGGAGTAAAGCAAAGAATTTGGAGATTTCTGAGCCTAATTTGAGTATGGCTCTTCAATATCTTACTGAGTTACTGGACAAGGGTCTGTCCTTCTCTTCCATTAAGATTCATGCTGCAGCGATCTCAGCTCACTATGATTGTGACCCACCATTGTTTTCGCATCCTTTGTTCAAGCAGTTTCTTAGAGGGGCTAAGAATATAAGACCCCCACGTAGAGCTCCTACTCCTGCTTGGGATCTCAATTTTGTGTTGGAAAAACTTACTCTACAACCTTTTGAGCCTGCGGCTACTGCTGAATTGAAATATTTGTCATGGAAGACTGCTTTTTTGTTGGCTATTACTTCTGCAAGAAGGGTGTCTGAGTTGCAGGCCCTTATGGCAGTCGAGCCCTTTTTGATTTTCCATAAGGATAGGGTATCATTACGTACTAATCCTTCCTTTATGCCTAAGGTGGTTTCTAGTGTGGCTTTAAACCAAACTATTCATTTGCCTACCTTTTATGCAGACCCCCAAAATAAAGGGGAAAAGATTTTGCATACTTTAGATGTACACAGGCAATTGCGTTATTACTTAAGCAGGACTAAGGATTTTAGGCTGTCTCAGCAGTTGTTTGTTTCTTTTGCTTTGAGTTCGCAGGGCAAGCCTGTGTCAAAACAAACTATTTCTAGGTGGATTGGCTTTTGCATTGCATTTTGTTATTCCCATCATGGCAAGGAGGTTCCAGCTGGGATTAGGCCTCATTCCACTAGGGCTACTGCCACTTCAACAGCATTTCTACGGGGTGGCAACTAAGGATATTTTGGAAGCAGCTACTTGGAGTTCAGTGCATACTTTCTCTAAGCATTATCACCTTCCTATCTACTCTAAGTCTAGGGCTGGTTTTGCCACAGCTGTTTTGCAAGGCATGTTGTCAGCTCCTGCTTCTTTATGATTTGCCAGCCTCCCTTACCTCTGCTTTGGGATTCTACCCAATAGTAAGGACTGCAGCAATGGAAGGCGAAGAACATAGTACAGTTTTGTACCTACCATAAATGTAGATGTTCGAGGATTCCATTGCTGCAGTCCAATTTACTCCCTCCTTCCCTCTGTGTTTAGGGGTGGTTGTGTAGGTGATTTACCTGCTTATATTTTTGTATATATTGTTCATGTTTTGGTGCAGGTATTTTGGGCCTTGTCTTTTTAGGGTCTTCTGACATCTGGGGCAAGAAAAGACTGAGGATATGACGCCGGTCATGCGCATTAGTACCCTGACGTACTGACGTCAGTCTAATGCGCCCTGACCGACGTCAGCCTTATACTCTGGTATTCGGGCCGACTGGATGCGGACTATACCCAATAGTAAGGACTGCAGCAATGGAATCCTCGAACATCTACATTTATGGTAGGTACAAAACTGTACTTTTTGTGTTACCATTTATTTTCTGAAGAATATGAAGTCTGAAATTCAAATGTCTGTCATTATTTCGTGAATTCAATCCTTCAGTGATTTGCCATTGCCACAAAAATCCTGAAAACCACATATTTAATGAGGAAGACAACAAAAATATGAGGCATAAATTCACAAGTGGTGGTGGCTAGGGACTTTTGCCCAATGTTTGTGGTGCATGTGGATAGGTATACAGGGCAGCAGGGTACCTGGAATGAGAGCAAGACTACCCCCACAGGACTCCTTTCGCCACGTGCCTCACAGGTTTTTGGGCAACACATCAGGTAACATCAGAGAGCACTACCCCTCAAAGATCTTGGCACACTTTGAAAAGTTGCCCAATTGTGACCCCCCCCCCCCCCAAAAAAAAAAAAAAAAAACAATGTTCTTTTACACAAAGTTTTTCTTCTCAAACAATATAGCTTTTTCTGTATAAGGAAAAGATGTAACTGCCCAAAGAATTATACAAGCATAACCAGTTATATGAAACCATTGTTGGGTACTAGTAACTAACATTCTGCAGCCACAGCCAAGTCGCAAATTTCTGCAGTAAACTTTACAATAATTAATGTTCAATAACTTTTTCTTATACCACATCAACCAAGATATAGCTTGCTTTTGCAATAATCCACCGGATCAACTCATAGCTTGTGCTGATATGCAAACCAAAAAGGAAACAAATATATGTTTGCACCCCAAACACTGCAGTCATTTTAATTAGCTTGAATGCGATGACAGAATCAGATAAGTGTATCCCTCTGAAGTATTATCAAGAAATGTGCAGTATTTGCAAATATCCTTGTAAATGATCCATTTTAATGAAAATATGACCTAATAATTAAAAAAAAATTAGAACACAAAATCTGCAAAAGCTTGTAAAACTGTTTACAGCTTTTGCCTCTGAGTTATTTTCTTTGACAACAAACAAATGTCTAAAGTAATCAAAACTGTATTTCTTACATTGCTGAAATAGGCACAGTTTAAATGTATCATTAAGTTCTTGTGGACCTAAAGCATGCAGTTCAAAAATAAAAACATTCTTTCATTTTTAGAAATAGAAAAATGTCACCACTTCTTGATTCCGTTGTGATCAGTGTGATAATTTCTTTGTAAAAAAAAAAAAAAAAAAGTTATCCCTTGTTTATTTTAAATTGCAGTGTATCTATACAAGCCCTGTGTTCTCTGAGATGTTAAATATATTTTGTCACTAAGATGCAACGTATTTCAGCATGTTTATCAACATAAAAGCTTCTGTATTTGGAAACAGTAATTTCTAATAGGCCAGCTACAGTTGTTTAAAAATAGCAAACATAACATAGCTTACTAAAACTTCTAGAAGAAAGCACGTTGGTCTGTTTTATATGACTGCAGGGGCTACAGTGAACGCTCATATGCTATATGCTTCACGGTACAGTAGCACACTGGCCATTAGCTCCCATAAACCTACCAGAACACTAACCATAAACTCCTTTCCCACTCCCTAACATAAAATCAGGCCCATTTGCCTTTTGTGGATAGGAAAGTAGACACAAAGACAGGTTCCAGTTGAGATGAGCAATGAGCAGAATCCTCAGATGAGATCAAAAGATCCTTGTTTACCCAGCCATACAGATAAACAACTCTTGAAATTGTTGTGCTGTTGTGTACGTGAGGACAAAGCTCTGTTAAGCACATTGCGTTCCTTTTCCTGCTCAGAGTGTTTCACAAATCTGTGGCAGATACAACACATGGTGGTAAAGGCTCTTTCCTCCTAGCATATGAAGAGGCATCACTGTCCTGCGTACAGCCAAATGTATAGTATCGAGAAGAGGTTTCAGAGGTGAAACAGTAATGGACAGCAGAAGAGGGAAATTTATTGTGTGCTGTAAAAGATGAGCCTCGGTGGATATTCACTGTAAGGCAATCTGCCTCATATGTGCTATTAGTACTATGATTTTATACATCTGGGAAGTACACGCATGGCGCCATATTGTTACACACAGACTATGTTGTTACAGCAACGTGACAAAAGACACACGATCAATTTGCTGAAATAATGCAGAAAACCTAGTCAGAGAAAATCTGCTGTATAGAAGTGTAACCCACCTCAGATGCTGCAACCTTTGAGAAGGTTATATTCTTCAGAAGAAGCATAGAGGGTCCATCACACACACACACACACACACACACACGTTTCACTTTCACAAAGTAAAATGCTTGAAAGCAGTCATGTCCATTCCATGCTTCCCATGACTAGCAAATACCAGCATTCTGCTCCAGTGCTTCCTTCAGTAACTTTCACAAAGTTGTTTCCTTCAAATTCCGTGCTCGCAGCTAGTCCAAAAACAAGTTGAAAGACAGACGTTTCTGCACTCACAGCTTCTGACAGGCTGACGGAGCTGATGTCATCGTGCAGATGATGATATCAGCTCCAAAGAGTGAAAAGAAAAAAGAAAAAGAAAAATTGGGAATGAACTGGTGCCACTCGGGAATCATTACACCCCATTATTTGGACCCCAAAACTTGGTAAAAAACGAGTAATTCGGTACAGTTGGGAGGTATGGTTGGCATGCTCCTCCTAACTTGCCTAACCTCTTTACTCTTAATTCTTAACCTAACCTCTTTACTCTTAATTCTCAACCTCACTACAACTATATCCTCACACACACACCCATACACCAATACACATCAACAACCTCCTCCAACCCTCTCCCCAGTAAACAACTTCTCACATATCTCCTCCCAGCTTTTCCCCATACCTTCCCATATTATTCAAGCCACAAACTGGCCTCCTCACCTTCTATGAAACCACACTGGACACTAGTACCGTCACCTAGGAATAAAAAAAAAAACACTTCCCATGGTACCCATTCATCATTACCTATCTACTCAAATGTGGAGACATATATCCTAACACTGGCCCACCCTCTAATCCTAATCACACAAGTAACCCCAAAGATTTAGACATACTTGCACTGAACCTTAGAAGTATATGTACGCATGCCTGGATTAATCAAAATAAACCTGACATACTAGCCCTTACCGAAACATGGCTACATCCCAATGTAAAAGACTTAGAAATAATGCCTTCAAACTTTCCAAACTTTGCAATAACCAGAAGAGATGGATTTAAAAAAAAAAAAAGAAAGAAAAACGGGGGGGGGGGGGGTAGCCCTTCTATATCACTGTACAGTCAACATCCCATCCTACTCTAGTAATATACCCATTACTTTTGTAATGCTGAGGTACTAATCTCTTCTTTTTTTTTTTTTAACCTCAGCACATCAGAAAGAATTTGTATAATCGTAATATATATCCCACCAGGTCACAATATACCAGTGTTGGAAAATATTTTATCCTGGACATCCCAAACAAACCTCAAAACAATAATCTTAGGAGATGTGAATAGATTGGCAAACCATAGCTTCCAACTCCCCCACAAATAATATACATTTGTGTGTTTTTTCTCAACTTATCAATACTCCAACAAGATACAGCAAAGATCTTACCTGCCAAGCTACTGGATCCTAGTATCCCACCCCACCAATTACTCCTGTTCCAGTACACTGTCTAGTTCCCTGAGCAGTTATCTGCCAGCATATTCCCTTATAACTAAGAGTACACACTGTAAAATCAGTTAGGAACTCAACTAATTTTTGTCAGCATAAATTCAGCAATCTCCTACATGAAATAGATGGACACCCCTTAAACGACTACCCCTTAATGATGATGTACTATACTTTAATAATGCCTTCCTTTGCATACTTAATACCGTAGCTGCCATTCATATGAAAAGAATCAAAAATAAATCACCACCCTGGCTCTCTAAGGAATGTAAGCACCTGATGGAGAAACGAGACTTAGTCTGGATAATCTGGAAACTAAATAAAAATGAACAAAATCATGTCAGTTTCAAAGCACTACATAAAGTGACAAAACTAATCAACAGAGATAATATCTTTACTTAACCCTGGAACAAACACCCCATCACCTAATACCCCTCCATCACAAATAGCCAAAAACTTTAACAAGTACTTCATAAAAATCAATATCAGACCTACTAACTAACATCCCTAATGCTGGACCCCCCCCTCACCCTTCAACCTATTGAGATACCAACCCTAGACCATCAACTACTTCTAACCCTGTCATTTATAACCCCCCTACTCAACAAAATGTCATACAAACCCCATTTTCATTTCAGCCCATACCCAAGTGACACCATTAAGAAATTGCTACAAAAACTAAAACTCTGCTCCACCTCAGCTGATAATCTTCCACCACACTACCTCAAACTGGCTGCCAACTCAATCACCTAACCAATCAGTATCCTTATAAATAGGTCTTTTTCCAAATCAGAAGTACCTACCATATAGAAACAATCTCACATCACCGCCATCCACAAAGGAGGCAACTCTTTTGAACCATCCAGCTTCCATCCTATGTCCATCTTGTCACCCATATCCAAAATTCTAGAAAGAGGTATCCATCAGCAGGTGATGCAATATCTATTGCAAAGCAACCGTTTACCCATAACCCAACATAGCTTCTGACCCAGCCACAGCACAGCTATATTTATTTTTATTTATTTATTTTACATTTGTTAACCAAGAGTATCTGACTGAGCTAAAGCCCTTTTTCAGCAGAGCCCAGGGAGAAAAGCTCCAAATAGTACAAACAATTAAAATAGCATTGAGATATTTTGGTAGTTACAAATCCCATACAGTAGTTAAAAAGCATAGGAAGTAACATATAGTAGTTTAAAAGGATTACTAATCTAAGAGCAAAAGGCAGAGTATAACAAAAGCTTAAGAAGTTACATAAAAAGCACAGAGAGTAAGCTGCTTATAGTATGTATTACATTAACAGTAACAGTAGCTCCCGAGGTATTTGTAGATTTGAAAATTAAAAAACTAGGTAGGAACATGCCAAACTTCAACCAATGAGCAAACAAAGCAATTCCTGTGGAAACAGTAGGAAAAAAGTGTTGCAGCAGCCTCCAAGGTAGATAAAAAGTTGATTTATTACAATAATCCCATAATCCAAAGCAGTAGTCAAGCATGCTTTCGTCTTGTAACCCAAGACTTCTTCAGAACAAATTAAATACATTGATACCATATTTAAATAGTCCCTGATGAACAATTAAAGTTGATGTCAATTAAGAGCCAAAATGTAAGGAAGTCCTTATAAGGGTAAAAGTAAAAAATGCTTTTAAATAAGTTCAGAACCATCATATTAATGACAAAAATATATATAAGAACACTTCCAAATGTTTTAAATGTGCAATAATACAGTATGACAAAACTATAATTCACATTTTATATATAAATATCTTGTTTCAAAATATTTTTTAATTAAAAAAATGTCTTCTAAAGCTTTAATGCCTTGTACTTCAATGCTGGCATGATACCACATGCCTCATTTATACCAGGGGGTGGGTGGAATTTAGTCTAAACTGCCACATTAACTCTTCCCTCTCAAGTCTGTTCTTCCAATTCCCTCCCCTCAAATCACTTCCTACAGTTTCTAAAGAGAGAGAATAATGCCCTGTATAGGCACTTGAAGGGGAACGTATTATGTAAAACTTTTCACTTTGGGATTTTAGACACAGCTCATGAACGTTATCGCCACTCTAACTGGCAAGGTTTCTGAGCTGCAAATGGCAGTCGAGAGACTACAAGGCTCAGGAGTCTGTGTGGGAAGGATGGGAACCAACCAGACTCCTACAGACATGGGGTGTTCTGGGAACAAGGAAACAGCAATATGATACCTAGGGGCACGAAGGAAGACAACGCAAGCTGTTAAACAGTTTAAAATACAGCAATCTATTCCATGCAGAAAAATAAGGCTGGAAATGACTATTAACAAAAGAAGATCTACACTAAGGGACTGGTTCAATACGGACATTTTTCCTACTAATACTACCTCACCAGGGACATGACCAAATGAAGGAGATATCAACAAGAGACAATAAACTGGTGAAGGTACGTAGCTTTCAATGTGATAATGCATTCTTAAATGAAAGCATTAAGAACAAGAGGGTACCTAAGGGACTGAGGGTCTACCGTTTTCGTAATGGGTTAACGGAAGAAGACCCTGAGTTTTGTAAACTTACTGAAAATGTTTGACAAGCATGGCACAGAATTTATGGAGTTCATCATAAGTATTAATAATAAAAAAGTAGCTCACTTGATGAAGTGGAAAAAAATTAATAAAACTATTGTGAATGATGTTTATTTTGATGATGTTTACAACAGATACGATGCTATTTTCCAAAAAATAGAGGAACAAGTGAATGAAAATGTGAAACTGAAGCGCAAGAAACTCCACAAGGACTTTTGTGATTATAGGGACAAGATAACTTACCCCCTTCCAAGATCATACTATAAGAATAACAACGAAGGGAATGAGGAAGTGTTTCACCCACCACATACCCACATTAATGACAGGTCATGAACAGGAATATCCAGTTTTAAGGAGATCTGAACGGTTATTGAATAAAAACAAATGCATCTAAGGGTAGGCATTTTTTAGAACATCAAGGGGGGATACATGGGTGCGTGTCAGAAGGCTCCCCACCAAAAATAGAGGAAGAACAGTTACTACTGACTGACCAGGACAGCACAGAGGAAGAAATGATCTCCTCTCTTCATGGGGTATTACTGAGTTAAAGGGGTTTTAACATATTCAACTATGCTGGGTTAGGAGTCGGTAAGAATCATTTTTCTCTGTTGAAGAAGGGTATACAATTTGTGCCTAACAGGAAAGGAGACATTTCACAGATTATTACAGATGTGAAACTATTTTCAAGGAAGTTAAATTTAAGGTACCTATTCAAAGGTACTTCTAGTTTACCACCACAGTTAAATTTTAAAAGGAAAAGTTGTTTTAACCCACCTTTGGACCCTACAATATCTACATTTGATAAGGTTTGTACACAGATTTACGAGTCCTACTATAATTTTAAATGTAAGCAATATAACCCGTCCTTTGAGGAGAACCAACTTTTAAAAGAACTACGAGGGAATACTAACTTGAGGTTTATGAAACCTGACCAGGGGGGATATGGTGATTGTGGAGAAGACAGCTCACACTAATAAAATCTACAGTATGCTACAGGATGATGATAAATATGAGACATCTTCCTTGAATGAGATTAATATTGCTCATAAAAAATACAATTATGTTTGGAAGATTAACTTTTATAAGGTGTTATTAATGAGGAAGTTTTTGAATTCCTTTGTACTGACCATCGTAGAATCCCAATCATGTTCGGGATACCGAAAACCCACAAAAATATCACCGACCCCCCCCCCCCTTTACAGGTTAATTATTAGTTCTGAAAACAGTATGACTTCCATGGGTATCTTCGTAGAAAGGGTAGTAAGGGACAATTTGAAGAACATCGATTACATCCTACGTGATTCTTGGGATTTTTTAAGTAGGATTAAAAGTGAATATTATAATGGGAATAACACTTTTGCTACTATTGATGTTGTAGACTTGTTCACTTCGATTCCCCACTATGAGGGGTTGACTTTTTTCTACAAGGCCTTCTTGGAAGTATGTGACTTAAGTAATAATCTTCTAAATTTTGTTATGGTCCTTATGGACATTATTTTAAAAAAATAATGTCTTCACATTTGAGGGTGAAATTTTTAAACAGACTAAAGGGGTGGCCATGGGTATTAGTTGTGCCCCCCCTTTTTGCAAACTTAGTAATGTACAGATAGGAAGAAGGACATATTTTTAATAGTAAATTCCCAGATGAATGGTGGACCTACCTCCTCTTCCTGGATGACATATTTATTTTGTGGAAAAAAGATGGGGAAATTATGAATTTTTTTTATATTAACGGGGTTTGTAATTATTTTAAATTTACTAGTACCCTTAGTAAGGATTCCAATAATTTTTTGGATGTAACTGTTGCTTTGGACAGGGACAAAAAAGGTTTCACATCCAGAGTATACAGGGTTACACAAAGAAAAATATTGTAAAAGGGCAGATGGTGAGGTTAGCCAGAATGTGTTCATGTCAACAGATTTGTAAGAGGGAAATGGCTACCTTGGTAAACCTCTTTACAGAAAGAGGCTACCCGACACAAATGCTACACCCCATATGTGAAGAAGTTATGAATGAATGGGGAAAAAGATTTAAAGGGACAATCCCAGGGATTTTTTGTTTTGATCCAGCCTTTGTTTACTTTTAAAGTTTGCTTTTCTGAGCATGCTCACCTGTGGCTGAGGGGGGTAGGGGAAGTGTGCTGCAGGAAGTTTCAAAGGAGTTAGCCACATTCCATCTCAAATTGCAGCTCTACTGACAACAACTTTCCATGTGAGCCATTCATTGGTCTAATCTGTGCATTTTATCTATTCAGAAAAGTAGCCTTTCAGACATTTTACGACCAGACTACTGCTGCTACTCTAGAAAGCACAGCAGTAATGCAATCCTTATAAAGGGGCATTATTTTGTTTCTAAAATCAGTTGCTTGCTAGACTATTTTGTTTACCTTTTAGTGTAAGTCATATATTCACACAGAGTCAGAATTTTCAGACAAGCTTGTGTGCATACTGCAGGTTAGATTTCACAAACTTCACTGTTGGATGTTTATTACAGGAACTGCTTAGAATTTACAGTTTGTTGTTTTGTACTTCCCCTCCCCTACCCAGAGACTATTAGTTGAATGACTGGTTTAGTATCAGCCTGAGATGCTATCCAGTCAAACTCAGACCTGCAGCCTTTGCAGCAGTGAAATTACATCTTTAGTATGTGCTTGTTTTTTGTAAAACTTATCCCAACTTAGGCAATTGTATTTTCTTTTGTTTGCTTTTGTTTTATGTTTGTTGCTACATGCTTTTTTCCCTTCACTGGTAATTATTTGTCATATGTTCTGCAACAGTGTTGCTTATTAGTGCAT
This sequence comes from Protopterus annectens, assembly GCF_019279795.1. Lineage (NCBI taxonomy): Eukaryota > Metazoa > Chordata > Ceratodontiformes > Protopteridae > Protopterus > Protopterus annectens. Next base: position 243,304,355 of record NC_056747.1, on the reverse strand, counting down.
GTACTCATGCAGACATATATTTATAAGACAGTCTCTCCACATTTCACAGGAAGCATTGCTTTGGACATTTTCGTCTTGGAAACGAATCCACTGAGATGCAAATATCCTAAGATTCTAGAAGAATAAAATCTTATAATAAAAAAAAAAAATGTCAGATAACTGTGAAACTGAATCTTGTTACTGTACTGTACACCCTTCATGAATCACACACACAGTAACATCTGTATAATATGGATTCCATTCCACTGAATTTATTTTCTTTATCTTTCCTGCATTGTGGTAAAATGTTTGGATCTTTTCCTCTTTTGCTGAATATTTGACTGCAGTAGAGTTACACTGGTAAATGTAGTCTCTCTAGTTCCCTATATTTCCCTATCTGTGTGCATAAGCATGTATGAAATATGTAATCTAAGTTTATATTCATGTGGTTGTAAAACCACAGCCTTGCTATGTCTTACTGACCGGCTTGTAATTCAAGGCATTCTTGAATGTCAGTCATATTTGTATATGCTGACATTTAATTGTTGTTGTTTGTCTTTCGGCTTTTTCCCGGTAAGGGGTCGCCACAGCAGAACTCTGGTCCACTAATGATTGGCAGCAGATTTTTACGAAATGCCGAGGTGCCAGCTCAATGGCCAACCTTCAACAATGGCATGCCCATTTATGCATGCATGTCTTTCAAACGCTACCCAACCATGGGGAGGACATGCAGACTCCACACAGAAGGCACTCCCAAGCCAAGCCGAGAATTGAACGGGAGAACCTCTTGCTGTGAGGTAACAACGCTACCACTCTACCACCGTGGAATCGTGCTGGATATTTAATAATGTGTGTATTTTATTAGACCTTTGTATGCAGCGACCTACTTGTTGTAGGCTGGATATGTAATAATGTGTGCATTTTATTAAACCTTTGTATGCAGTGCACCTACTTGCTGCAGGCTGGATATGTAATAATGCATGTATTCTATTAGGCCTTTGTATGCAGCGCACCTACTTGTTTTAATGGTATACTTCACCTGTAACATTGGAATTCACATAACTTTTCTCAAACTTGCCTTTTTTGCAACTTAAATGGCTGTGTTGATGAGACCACTTACCCGCTTATCAAGATGGAAATAGATAATAATTTAAAGAAATAAATGCATATGCCATGTCATTATGTGTTTATCATATGCATTGCTTTGGTTGATTAAAATGGATTTGCTGTATATCTTTATGTTGTTATAGATATATATATATATATATATATATATATATATATATATATATATATATATATATATATATATATATATATGTGTGTGTGTTTTTATTTATTTTCTTATTTGACATTTGTTATCCAGGTTAGTAAACTGAGCCAAAGGCCCATTTCAGTGGAGACCCATAAAAAAAGGCTAAAAAAATACACACACACACACACACACACACACACACACACACACACACACACACACACACACACACACACACACACACACACACCTGTCTCTGAATTTGTTTGTGTCTCTGTTTATATATACAGATGTACACACACCTGTACATGTGGTGTGTTCATGGATATATATATATACATGTAGACACTCATTCACTGTCATGCAGGAGGTATTTTGACTAAGGTGACAGTGTAGCTGCTCCTTACAACATTCATGTCACTGACCCTTTATTGCTAGTTTTACAAGTAACAGTTTTTTTTTCCACTCGTCATATGCCACTTGACAACAATATTAAAAGTGTGGCTCAGACTACAGAAACTACAGATCCATATGCTTAACCAGCCTTATATGAAAGGCCATGGAACAAATCATCACGGACCCTATAAATAAGGACATAGATGACCTCCATACCCTTAATCTGACACATTTGCTTTTGTCAAAGAGGTCATACCTGTTAAACCTGGTAGACTTCTTCAAAAGCATCACCAAGGTGAGGCATAAATGAAGGCCAATCTGTGCATACAACTTACTTGACTTAGCAAAGGCCTTCAATAAACACCCACATTCGGGCATCACTGATAAACTCTCCTAGTTGAATATAAACCTTTATGTTGTCAGGTGGGTTGCTAACCATCTCACTTTCAGATAACACTCAGTCAAAATTGGGGACTTTACCTCGACCAGCAGAGCTGTCAGCAGTGGGGGTCAGTGCTGTGCCCCCTATTGTTTAGAATATACTTCTCAGAACTTCAGGCCAAAACTGAGGGCCTGTGTCTAACTTTGATGATGACTGCAAATTAGGTGTAATCATTTTATGCCCAGAAGATGTCAATATACTTTTAGAAGGACTTACACAAATGAATGATTGGTGTCAAAGCCATGGACTCAAACTCAGTGCTAAAAAATGCATCATCATCCCATTCGGTAAAATCGATATCCATGCAGACTACCATATAGATAATAATACCCTAAGTAACAACTCAGTACTGATAGAATTGGGAATGCAAGCTGACTGTAGCCTAATCTTTGACCACCATGTGTCCACTGTGGTAAGGAAAGCCTTCTACATTGCTCACCTCATTAACAAAAGCATTGCCTCAAGAGCAAAACAGGTCATAACTCCCCTGTACTCGACCCTCATCTGGCCAATAACTGAGTACAATGCTCCCTTTGTATGTACTTCACCGGGCACCTGCAGCAACTTGAGAGACCCCAGAGATTACTAACCAAGAAAATTACAGGGTCTCCATCACATGTCATGCATTGACAGACTCAAGTCATCGTCACTGTACTCAAGTAGCATACAGACTACTTGGAGAAGACTTGTGCCTGGCCTATACAGCAATCTCAGATCCAAACCTAATCAAAATGCTGCATATCCGCAAGACTAATGGGATAAGGGTCACTTGCTCCAGGGACCTTTACCTGGCCTGCGACATAAATAGAACCTGTTGGAGAGACAGATATGTCTCTGAGGTTGCCACTCCTCATGAATAGGAAACCAGTTCACATCAAACAGAGCCCTTCAATGAGCCTGTTTCTGTGTAGCCTGGATGACTGGATGGGAAACAAAATTCCTTGCCAGGATTTCACCTATGATCCTCCTAGATATGTGCAGCCATTGTTAACTAAGATTTTGAGTTTAGGCTAGATCCTTTATATTGGGTTTCTCTTGTATTATATCAGTACACACGGAAAGGCTTATAAAGACCATTGGGTCAGTATCCTAGTAACCACCAATGAACCTATCAAGTAACAAGAGTATTCTTTCCTTCAGTCACCTAAGTTTTTAGAGATCGGAATCTTACTTGAGTGTTGGCACACTCTCACACTGCACTGGATTTTTTTTTCAGGATAACTGTTGCCATATCCCTAAGAATTGGTTCGGGAGAGGTACCTAGGAGAAAGCAAGCTCAGGAGCAGGTGGCCAAGAGTAATTCCATGTACACATTAATTGCCACTACATAGTTGGAGTTATTCCTGGATATACAAACAGAAGGCAAACCAGGCACTCCCAACTCAAAATCGGAAAACAGATGTATAGTTCAGGCAGGGAGCAATCAACAAAAAGGGTGAGGTGAAGAATACTTGAACATTCTACACTATGTTGCTTTCTTTGTGGGGTCAATTCAAGAGAGTGGCACTGGAAACAGCAGCAGTACCAGTGTGGATACAAATTTAGTCACAGGATCAGTGGATGTACTAGAAACAGCACCAGTATCAGTGTGGGTACAAATTAATTCACAGTATCTGTGGACATACTGAAAACAGCACCATTACCAGTGTGGATACAAATTCATTCACAGTACAGTGGCTGTACAAGAATAACATATAATTAACACCCACAGTAATGGTAATTAGGTGGCTTACAGAAGGGTACTACAGCATTAGAGACACCAGGAAGGTGCCAGGTTGTCCAGTTGTATGGCTCATAGCAGTAAAACAATGGAGGGCACACACTCTGCTACTGTTAGAGGCTGAATAAAACAAGTTGAAGGCAGCATTATACCTGACAAGCTATCAGCTGGCTGTACAAAGCCACGGGGAGGCAGTGCGAGCCTTATGGGACAAACTCCAAAATACATGTCATCAGTAATACAACAGATTGCTTCTCATAGCCTGTTGTTTATCAGCCCTATGTAGAGCATTTAGCTGGTCAAAATAAGAATATTCTAAGGATAAATAGGAGCAACTTATGACTGATCAGGGTGAGAAGCACCAGTGGCTGGCTCCAGCCTCAGGGGGCCACAGAATAGAATGTATTGCAATGGGTACAATGTTACCAAATGCTGTGACTACAACAAAGTCCACTCACACAGTTTCATCATAGAATGGCACTTAAGAAGGAGCAGTTTTCTGCCATGAGAAGGGTACCCTGTTTACCCAGCTTCAGGTGAGGGCTGTATTCAAGAAAACAGTGGAGTGATGAAGCTTATACCCCAAACATATACCCCACACTTAGTTAGATTCCACACTCATTTAGCTTAGTGGCAGCTTCTCATGTGCAGTGAGCAAGGAAATCATGGGAGAACATCAAGAAATTATGAAGATGGTAGTACAATGCTTTTGAAGGATAGCTGAAAAATAACCACTCTTACCACACCTAACATTGTTGTTTCTTATTTGCAGAAAATGGGTATTACCTGTAAGATATATATCATACCTTTCAACAATACTTTGTTGACTGGGGATTACTGCATGTTTAATCACCTGGAACCTTGTTTTTGCTCTTCCATGTGAATGGAAACACCTGTCTTGTATATCAGCGCCTGGAACATGCTGACATTACCTGCGACGTACTGTGTTATCAAAGGCATAACGTAAAATTTGAGTTAAAGCCCAAATAATGATATTTACACTGAGGCTACAAACTTTGCTAAGGTGTACACTCTTCCACAACCCTTAATGTTGCATACTATTCATGGTGATACTTATATCAAGGTTTCAAATAGTATTTTTGAAATGTGCAGTTCTTACTCTGAATGCCATTCTTCAGCAGACAGACTGCTGTCCATCCATATGGTACATGGCCCATTTGACCCTGCTTGACCTCTAGCAGCTATGCAACATGCACACCACCATGAACACCAACAAAAAAAACAGTAATCTTTTATAGACAGAAATGGAAAATGGCTGGCACAACAGATTTCCATCACAAGGAATCCTATATTTACTGAATAAAACTTCATGTGCATGTCAAGCAATACTAGACATGGTCTGTATTCAGTAATATTCTGAATGAATAGCCTGGAAATCATAAATCTTCTCTGGGGTATATAGCATGGTGCTTCTTAACCATGGAGCTTAGCTCACTCAACAGTGCTTGGGAAAAACTGGTTATGTTTATTAATGTTTTTTTGAACTCCATGCCTACTATATACCGATAAACTTATCAAATGAATATACAATTACCAGGTATCTTACAAATGTACATGCTGCATATAGAATATATATGCAGACAGAAACATCAGTTCATTGAGGAATGGATTTCTATAAGCACTCTCATTTGAATGTCATTATATGGTCATTAATATAAACTACTGACCTCACCAATTTTTATACTACCAGGATTGTGCTACAGATACCTCTGAATTGCACATGCCCTGCACATCAACACTGACTGCATAGTTTAGCTTTGCACAGTGTGCTATTTTCCTGTCTGAATACCCCCTACTGTGATTTATGTACTGTAAGACTACCAACTATATACACACATAACAAGGTATCTGTTAACAACCATTTGTTTGTTTCAGTATGTAATAAAACAAATAGATGTGCACTGTACTCTCCAAGGTACCAGGAATTAAAGTTAATCTCTGCTTGAAATCATTTATTTATTTATTCAGCTATTTGTTTGTGTACTTGTTAATTGCAAGTGGGAGGCTGAGAGACCCTTTTCAGTCACAACCTGAGCTCCATGGTGCAAAACATAAACAGGAACAGCAGTCTGAACATATAAGATGTTCCTGGTACCATACCTGGTTATTAGGCTATGGTCCGTGAGAAACCATATCTCTAGCCCACATCTAAGCCCATGTGCATGCAAGGCAGCAGCTGAAGTCCTTGTCCAACAGGGACACAGGTGTTATCCCACAGCTGTATGTGCTGATACCCATCTGTTATGCATGCAAAGGTGTAGGTAGCTACACTGCCTGATGTGGACAGGGTGCCCATCACACCACATGGTGATTGTGTGGGACAAACTTACTGCATCACTTGTTTATGCCCAGACCACAATGTCCCTCATTGTCACTTCTGTGCTTTGTTCAATGACAGAACTATCCATCGTCGAGCCCTTATTGTAGTCAGATATTTTCACTTACAGTCCTCAAATTCCAATATGGCTTCGGTAAGCCATTCGACAGCAGATCTTCTGAAAAAACGTAAAGATAAAGACGGAGACAGACCGCACAGGTTCAAACCTACCAACAACGCTTACGTTAAGCTAGTAGTCAGTTCTCTGGTACTCAGTGATGCACTTTCGCAGCCCCCGATGCCCGTTTCTGTTGATTCGCAGGTTGCTACCAAGACCCTTTCGGAATCTGGTATGCCGCAAAACTCCTCTTTGTCTAAGGATCCTGCAGTCATCTCTACCTCAGTAAACAGGTTCTGGATGTTATCCATGATGTCAGATGTCCTTACACCAGAAAGACTTATGCTGATAAAGGGAAAAGGTTCTGCACCTGGATCCAGGCTAAGGGAGCCAATATGGCACAGCCCTCCTTCCCTCTCATCCTGGATTACTTAGCTGACCTACTACACAGTGACCTCTCTTTCTCCTCTATAAAAATTCACACCTCTGCTATTTCTGCTCATTTTCCCACTGAGCAGCACCTTTTCTCACACCCTTTGATTAAAAAGTTCCTAAGAGGGGCTAGCAACCTGAGGCCACCCAGAAGGGCACCAACACCAGCTTGGAACCTTAACTTTGTATTGAAAAAACTAACCCTTCCCCCTTTGGAACCAGCTGCTTCTGCAGAGCTAAAATTTCTCTCCTGGAAGACAGTATTTCTTCTGGCCATCACTTCAGCCAGAATAGTCTCCGAGCTGCAGGCACTCATGGCTGTGGAACCCTTCATCATCTTCCATGCAGCTAGGGTATCCCTCAGAACTAACCCATCCTTCATGCCCAATGTGGTGTCCAGTGTGGCTCTCAACCAATCTATTAATTTGTCCACCTTTTTTTCTAATCCCCAGAACAAGGGGGAAAGGATTCTTCACTCTCTAGATGTGCACAGACAGCTCAGATTCTATCTAGACAGGACTAAATACTTCATAAAGTCTGATCAATTGCTGGTTAGCTTTGCTACAGGGGCAGAAGGACAAGCCATCTCCAAACAAACCATTTCCAAATGGATAGTACACTGCATCCATTTCTGCTACAAACAGCATGGAAAGCCTCCCCCCAAGGGGGTCAGAAAACAGTCCACCAGAGCAGCCTTCACCTCTGCGGCTTTCCTCAGAGGGGTCCCCACTAGGGACATCCTGGAGGCTGCCACCTAGACATCTGTTCACACTTTTACCAAGCATTATCACCTGCCTGTCTTCTCCAAATCCAGAGCAAGGTTTGCCTCTGCAGTTCTTGTAGGGCATCCTAGCCAGCCCCTAGTTTCCTTGACTGCCTCCACCCTTTTCCTCAGCTTTGGGAATCAACCCAGATGTGATGACTGCAACAGTGAACCACGAAGAACATAGTACATTTGTGTACACTGAACATAAAATAGATGTTCGAGTGCATTCACTGTTGCATTTCTGGTTTCCCTCCATCTCCCTTTCTTCATTTTCTCCTTTTATTACCATTCTAACTTGTTATTCTCATTTCCTTACAAGGGGGACATATTGGTATTTATTTTCCACTGGTGGGGTTCTTCCACCAGAACCTGGCATCCTACTTGGAGGCTCCTGACAGGTTATGGCAAGAAAAAATGATGTAATGGCTTCAACTGCCTTACTTTATACTACTGATGATCTGACGTCAGTCCTCAAGCGACAGCAACCAATGCAAAATACTAAGTCTCTGGTATTTGGGCCGACCAAGGGCTACCCTGGCAGGGATAACCCAAATGTGATGACTGCAACAGTGAATACACTTGAACATCTACATTTATGGTAAGTGTACACAACTGTAATTTTTAACCTGCGCAGCAGTAATACTGGGTGCCTGGCAATCTTCTGTTAATGTGATAGGTCCTTTTGAGAGGTAAAGTTGGCATTGAATCTGTCTGCCAGTATATTGGCAATATCTGTTGGCTCATTATAGGAGGTACCATTGTGCAGTAGCTCAGAGCAAACCTGGGTATTGCCGTGGAGATTCTTTACAAAACTATAGAAGGACCTTGTGGTTGTCTTTACTATCTGCTGCTGGTTTGTCTTAATAGCTAGTTTTAGAGGATTTGATGAGGGTTCTCAACTTTTTCTTGAGGCTGATAAGAGAGTTTTTCCAATCCTGGGACTTCACCTTATTCCGTATCAGTTTCCTCATTCTGTTGTAGAGTTTGTTTATGGCAGGGACCACCAGATTGGCTTGCTTTTTTTTGGAGGAGAGCATCTTGGTTCTATTGGGTATGGTGAGATCCATGCATTTGTGATGTGTTTGTACAGTGCATTGATGTATGATTTGGTGGTCATGCGACTATTCTTCACTTGTATGGGTGCCGTGAAGTTACCTACTTCTGTTTTTAGGAGCTCAAAGTTAGCTTTGGAGAAGTTTTTCATGACTGGTTACCTTTGCGGGGGGTGGGATGTATGTGGATTTCCAAGGTCATTAGTTTGTGGTCGGATCTAACTATGGAGGCGTTGACTATTGGTGTAGAACATGGGTCGCCCGTGTTGGTAATGACCAGGTCGAGGATGTTGCTATCTTTAGTGTGGGTAAGAACTAGTTGATCTAGGGCATTGGAATTTATTGAATTCCAGGAAACGTTGGGCAAGTGTATTGTTACATGAGTAGTTTTCCCAGTTAATGGAGGGGTAGTTGAAGTCACCCAGTATGAGAGTGTTAGGTTGGACCTTAATATTCTCCAGGGTGCTTTGGAACTTGGAATGTGGGTCTTGTGACATGGTTGGGGACCTAAGGCAGGCTATGACCTGAATCGCTGTCTTACCCAATGTTAGCTGTACCTGTAGTATCTCTGATGAGTTATGTTGGACTACCAGTCTGGAGCTGTGTGCACCCTTTATGAATATGGAAGCACCACCCCCTTTTGAGCTTTAGTCTAAGTTCTGGGGGCCGAAAGGTGTGGAATGAGTTATAGCCTGGTAGTTCAGGGATGCTTTCTGCTGCCTTAAACCAGGTCGCTGTTACAGCAAAAATGTCGATGCTCTCCATTTTAAGGAGTGCTTTGAGCGAGTGCATTTTGAGATTTAGACTTCTAGTGTTGAGCAGCATGATCCTCAGATTGCATTTGTTTGTAGCTGTTACAGTGGTAATTTGGAATTTGGAACACCACCTAAAAAAGGCACTATAGGGGTGCCAAGAGCCTTGACCAGTATCCGGAAGCCCAGGGGTGACAGATGCAGGCCATCTCTGGCAAAGCATCGAGCTCTGTCACTCATGTCATCCAAGGCAGACAGCTAATGGATCCCCTTAGAATGGCACCAGATATTTTATGCCCAACTGAAACCTGGCTGAAACCATCAACTTCAGATAATGAAATTCTACCACCTGGGTATAATATACTTAGACTTGATTGCTCTACTAGGAAGGGGGGGGGGGGTAGCTGTACTCTTCAAATCTACACTAAATGTTACCACAGTCCCCATTCAACCACCCCAAGTCAATAAAATAGAAATAATTGCTACCAAGTTCCAAATTAACAAAAACAAATGTATGAACAGTCTGCATGTACATTCCTCCAGGGAATAATACTAATACCCTAGAAGACATCCTCCACTGGTTAGCTAATAACTATCCACAAGAAGCCATTGTACTTGGAGACCTTAACATCGACTGGAATACTTGTCCTCTCACTCTCCTACCACCCATGTAAACCTGCATGGATTCACATAGGTTATATCCACCCCAACCAGGATAGGGAAACATAACCAAAAGGATAGTATACACGATTGGATACTAATCAATAGCCACCCCCAAATGTATACATCGGGGCCAACCCCAATGACCTCAGTGATCACTTTCTCGCCTTTATCTGCAAGCACAAATCAAACAACTCCCATCAGCCCATGTATAGAACAATAAGAAATAATAAATGCTTTAATCCTGGTAAGTTCCAGGATGAACTTAAGGTATGCAACTGGTCTGCCCTAAAACACTTGCCCCTAGACAAAGTTGTCACCTACTTTAACAATAAATTCCTCACCATCCTCGATTCTCATGCTCCTGCTCGTTCTACTAGGGTAAAGACAAATGCTGCCCCGTGGCTCTCTAAAGAAACCAAATCAAAAATCATAGTCCGAAACAAAGCATTGGCAACATGGCGTGCTACAAAAGACCCTCTAAATGAAACCAAATTTAGAGAACTAAGAAATGAGACTAAACGATCCATTCTATTAGATAAAAAAACTACTTCTTCCATCTCCAACAAGGAAACCAAAATAACCCCCAAAAATTCTGGGCAGGGATAAATAAATTACTGCATCCAGGTCAAAACACCACTCCACCTCTCTTAGCCTCTACTAATAAACTGCCAGTGGATACTGCTAACAACTTTAATAATTTCTTTACTGAAACTACTCAAGCCCTCGCCAGCCAATTGCCCTTTAACTCCTCTAAGCCACTGGACAACACTCCCAGTACCCAGCCCACCTTTAGCTTCCAACCAGTCTCTACATCTTTCATTCGATCACTGCTCAAAAAATTAAAACCTACTACCCTAGCTACTGACCTTCTCCCTGCTTAATATTTTCAAAAAGCTGCTGATACCATAGCATACCCCTTTTCCATTCTAATTAACCGGTCCATATCAGAAGCCTCTCTTCTCAATATCTGGAAAATATCTCATGTCATACCCGTCCATTAAGGTGGCAACTCTACTGAATTATCTAATTACATACCCACAGCCATCCTGTCACCTCTGGCAAAATTTATGGAAAAATGTGTCCAAACAACTTCTGTACTTTCTAACCTAAAACAACTTTCTGGCTAACTCTCAGCATGGCTTCAGGCCAAATCATAGTACTACCACAGCTCTCCTCACCTTCTCAAATGCTATAAACTATAACAGGAACAACAACAAGCTATCCTCAGCCCTTTTCTTGGACCTGTCCAAGGCTTTGGATATGGTTAGCCACCATCTTCTCATCAACACCCTGGAAACAATGTCTCTATGCAATCACTCTCTCCAATGGTTCGAATCCTACCTGCACAATAGACAACAATCCGTCTTATGGCAGAACAACCTCTCAAACCTCCTACCTAACATCCAACAAATACAAAGGCACTTGTAGAGAGAAAGAGGCTCGACTCGATTATTCCTCATATCACTCTTTATTAAAACTCACAGCACACCAAAGTACGTAAAGCGCATTAACGCTTTTCACAAGACACTGCGTTTTTGTTTCAAATGACTTCCCCTCATCAATGGCCTTGGTGACTGTCTCGAACAAGTCAACCAAGTTTAAAAGGCATGATCTGCCTTTGACAAAGCCAAACTGGGTTGGATCCAAAGTCTGCAAGTTCCCTATGTCTTTATTTATGAGTTCCATTATGATCCTCTCCATGGCTTTGCAGATAAGGCTTGTCAAGCTAATGGGACGGTAATTTCCAGGGTCGGTGGAGGCACCGCCCTTGTGAAATGGGACCACAGTCGCCGTGCGCCACTCCTTGGGTATGTATCCTGAGGTGAGGCTAAGATTAAACAGCTGTCCTAACTGCGGGTTTAATTCCTCATTGAGTTCATGGAGCACACAGCCGGGGACACCATCCGGTCCCATGGATGCTGTGTTTTTTGCTTTGGAGAGAGCAGTTCTAACCTGGGCGTTGGAGATGTTTGGGGGGCTACAATCCTCTGGTATAGATATCTCTCCTTTTGGGGGGGAGGGAGAAGTTTGCACTGAACCTGTCAGCCAGTATGTTGGCAATGTGTGTAGGTTCAGTAATCTTCACATCATTTTGAACTAATTCTGAGCATATCTGGGAGTTTCCGCCTAGGTTTCTAACATAGCTAAAGAAGGCCTTATGATTGTCTTTTGAATCCGTGGCGATTTTTCTCTCAAAATTTGCCTTGGATGATTTTATGAGAGCTCTTAGTTTTTTACTTATAATGATCAAAGGTGTCTTACCTTTCAAGGATTTTGCTCTATCTTGTAGTAGCTTCCTCCTTTTGTTGTAGAGCTTGTTTATGGCTGGGGTCCACCAGACTGGACGCTTGCCTTTGGTACAAAGAGTCTTAGTTTTGTTTTGGATTGCCTGATCCATGCAGTCCTGTAGGTGCTGGTAGAAGGCATTTGTAAGTGATTCAGCGGTTTGAGTAATGTTTACCACTGGCTCAGGGGCCTTAAAGGAGACCAGACTAGTTTTTAGAAGTGTGAAGTCGGCTTTTGAGAAGTTTTTCACTGTGGTCTTTTTTATTTCAGGTGGGGGCGGGATGAGGACCTCCAGCGAGATTAGTTTATGATCTGATCTCACCAGTGAGGGGTATATTTCCGGTGTTGAACATTGTGATCCCATGTTCGTGATGAGATCAAGTATGTTTTCTCCTCTTGTGGGGATGGTGACTAGTTGTTCCATGGCATTTGAGTTTATGAACTCCAGGAACATTTGGGCTAGAGTGTTTGGGCTTGAGTAGTGTTCTCAGTCTATATTAGGGTAGTTGAAGTCACCTAGTATGATGGTGTTTGGAGATACATTTATCCCCTCCATTGTTTTCAGGAAGGCCATGTGAGGTTCCTGAGTTTGAGAGGGTGGCCTGTAACATGCTACAAATTGCAGAGCAGTCTTGCCTATGGTTAATTGCACCTGGATGGTCTCCGATGCATCGTGCGTTGCCACCAACCTTGAGGTGTGGGTGTCCTTTATGAATATGGACACCCCCCCTCTTTTCTTGGTGTTGTCCGGATTTTGGGGCGGGCATGATATGAGGTGAAACCTGCTAGTGCTGGGGTGCTCTCAGGAGCCTTGAACCAGGTTTCTGTCACAGCACAGACATCGATGTTCTCCATACTGAGAAGGGCCTCGAGTGCGTGCATCTTGAGATTGAGACTTCTGGCATTGAGCAGCATTACCCTTAGTTTTTACTTTTTGTGTTCTAGGGTGGTAGGTTTAGAATTTGAGCCTTGCCTAAAAAGGCACTATGGGGTGGCAAGAGCCTTTGCCAATATCCGAAGCCTAGGGGTGACAGGTGCAAGCCGTCCCTTGGCAGCGTGGCTTGTCCAGCATGTCATCCCAGGCAGACAGACATTGGATCCGCTTTGAATGACACCAGAATTTAAGCCAATTATTAAAGCTGATCATCTTATCACTGTATTGTGGCATCATTCTAGGTGAAGGTAGGATACTGCTCAAGGTCAGGGTCATACCTGCCTGGGCTACATAATCAGAGAGCTCCTCAATGTCTCTTTTCATGTAGTCCAAGGAGGTGCGTCTCAGGTCGTTGACACCAGCGTGGACAATGACTGAGTCGCACTTGTACCTGCTGTTGAGAGACCTGAGTGCTTGTGTTATGTGGCGGATTCTAGCGCCCGACAGGCAGCTTACTGTGACCTTCTCCTTACTCAGTCTGGTGAGCGGGACGTCAGTGTGTCTGACTATGGAGTCACCTATGACAAGTATGTTTGGTGTTGTATTTGGCCTTAAGGGCAGTGACTGCTTTGCACACTGATTTTGTTGTTTATGTGTTGTTTGTGTGGTGTATTGAGTTTGCAGTTGCTTGGGTGTCTGCTTTGGAGGCCTCTGCTGTTTAGGTAAATTTTTACTCAGAGCCTCCGAGTATGTATTAGTGTGTTTATGTGTTTGATTCAGTGGTGTGGTTGAGTTATGTGAGACTGGTATTGTGGTGTGTGTAGTTGCCTTCTCCTCCTGCCTGGTCTTGCCAGTCCTGAGTTGAGAGAGCTCAGCCTCCAGTCTGGTTAAATAGCTGCATCTCTCACAAGTGTTAGTGTTACATGGGAGGAGGAGATGGTTGTCCGTGTACATGAGGCAATTGTAACATTGTTCATAGGTTCATAGGTTCATAGGTTCATACTAGGCTATCTGCCCGAGGGCATTTACAAGCCTAGCCCATAGTTTTGTGGCTTACGCCACCCCTTTAGTATGGGGAACTATA